>NC_050535.1:10975950-11068918 GCF_002922805.2 Oryzias melastigma
TCATTGTTGCTCACTGCGGTCGAAGGAGCGCTCAGTGAGTTTCTGTGTTTGCTCAGACGCACAAAAAATTAGAGGGAACATTGATCAGCACCCTCCCAGAACCAGAGCACCTCACGATCCCCGGGCTCCTCCTTCTTTTTGTTTGCATGGATCTCCACGTGAGAGCGCTTACGTAAAATCTGCTCTGGACCAATCAGAGCTCGCTCGCGGGGACCGGAACTCGTGTTCCATTGGTGAGAGCAGGGCGAGTTTCAGCGACCAAACAGAGCTGTCTCGTTTCATCAGTTTTTAAGGCTTTTCTTGTTGTTGTTGTTTTCTAACCCCTCCCTTAGTGATAGCGACGATGAAGCACAGCTCGAACGTCCCGGCGTTCCTCACCAAGCTGTGGACGCTGGTGGAGGACGCGGACACCAACGAGTTCATCTGCTGGAGTCAGGTACGAGCGCGAATGCTAACGGGGGGAGCTAACGGGCTCAGCTGCCATCCATGTGGGGGGAGCAGAGCGGCTCTTCCTCCCCGCACCACCCAAATGTTCGGCTATGCTACACCTGCTACCGTCCACCGCGGGCCCACACCCCCGAATCAGAACCTGCTGCCCGCTCCCAGCTGCTTCATTGTTATGTTTTGTTGCTACTGCGGCTGCGCAGCACAGCATCTCAGTATCTTGTTTTTGCTACCTCACCAGGACTCAATTTTTCTGGCTTTACTAACCTTGTGGGGACCAAAAAATATTTTTTATGAGACAAATCGCAGGGATTATAATCTGGATTTAACCAGGTTTGGAGTGAACAAACAAATAGAAAGATAAGTTGTGTGTGAGGATAAACAGAATCAGTCTCATGGATCACTCCTACAACCGTTTTTGTTTCTATAATGAAGGATGAAAATTCAAATATAAACCTAATATATCTTTTTTTTCATTTAATTTGTGTTTTTGTGTTCCCTCCTAATTGTTTCCAGGAGGGCAACAGCTTCCTGGTGTTGGACGAGCAGCGCTTCGCCAAGGAGATCCTGCCCAAGTTCTTCAAGCACAACAACATGGCCAGCTTCATCCGGCAGTTGAACATGTGTAAGCCTTCGTCGCCGCGCCGTCTGTTCCGCGGTGGAGCATCATCTTCGCCCTGCTGACTCATACATGTTTGTTCGTTGGAGGATGTTGTCATAGCAACACGCGATGGGACGGTGAAGTGCAGTCTGTGAGGTCACGGCAGCAGTCTGTTCCCTATTTGGATGTTTTTCTCCAAAGAAGATAAATACATGTGCCTGATGGAGCTTGGCCCTGAAACAGCGTTAATGTAAACATAACAGCTCGCCGTCGGAACCAAACCGAAACCTTGACAAGAGGTTGACAGTTTGCCTTAATCACTGACATGATTAAGTTGTTAAGTTTTTTTCCTCTTCAATATGGCAAATGGCGTATGCTCATATAGCATTTTGCCACCTTCTTAAAAGGCCCAGACATTGATGGCGGCGCTGTCTTTGCTATTTCACCTACAAGGAGCAATGTGAGGGTTCAGCGCATTGTCCAAGAACACTTAGACACATGGGTGGACAAGGCGGGAGCCGAACTAGCCATTTTCTGACCCATTCGCCATCAAAGTGCAACCGTGCTTTTTCTTGACCTCACACTTCTCCAGGCAGGTCAAGTGTTCTGTGCCTGAGATCAGAAACACTCCAACCACGCTGTTTTAAAGCGAATTAAAGTACAAAAATGATAGTAGTGACCTGCTTTTTTGATTGTTGAAAAGCAACTCAAAGGACGTTGTCATCTGTCCAGCTCTCCGTTGCCATGACACTGTTATTGGATGGAGGAAGCTGCAGCCTTAAATGAGAACTGATACATATACATATTTCTGCTGATTAACCACATTTTTTGGAGACCTTCTGCATTCCTGGTTCAAGTCTCTGTGCTCTGATCATTTTTTCCTCCATCATCCTGTGTTTGTGTACAGATGGGTTCCGTAAGGTGATGCACATGGATACGGGGGTCGTGAAGCAGGAGAGGGACGGACCGGTAGAGTTCCAGCACCCTTACTTCAAACACGGACAGGACGATTTGCTGGAAAACATCAAGAGGAAGGTAGAGAGGTTTTTTTTCTTTTTGGTTGGAAACAAATCTCTCAATATGGACCACAAAAAACTGTGGCTTTGACAGAATTTTTTTGTCTTACCTTGACACCCATCTGCTTTTCAGGCTTATAAAGGAAATTATATAACATTTTTAGGTTGTATTCTAATTGTTTTTGAATATAACAGAATTTTTTTGTTTCAAATATTTTAACCAAACAGGATTCATTTTTGTTTATCAAGCAGAAATCCTCAGTAGAAAGTATGAACCCTGCAGTTATTCAGGTTCTGGTTTGTCCTGATGTGTGTTCCAGGTGTCCAACACTCGGCCGGAGGACAATAAAATCCGACAGGAAGACCTGACCAAGATTTTAGCCACGGTCCAGAACGTCCACTGCAAACAGGAGAACATCGATGCCAGACTGGCTACACTGAAGAGGTGGGAGCTGCTGACGTTCATTTTTAATATCTTTCAATAGCTAATGATGATGTGTTGACTGTATATGAGAACTGGACAGAGTGAGTGTGATGTCATTTATACAAAATTGCTTAATTCAGTTGCCATTTTTTTGCAATATGGACGCCGTCATAATGGAACCAGATTTTAGTAAGCAGTGATTGTCTGAGTCGGTTTGAGTCAACATTTCTATGGCAACCACTCTCACCAATCAGGAGTGAGCTTGTTTGGGAGGCCACACCCCTTTCGTTGAATGCAATCTGTCAAATGTTTTGAACGTTCTGTGTGAGACTGCCTCCTATCTTAGAAGCATCTGATTGTCCAATTTATAACTTGAAAAACATATTATGGGAAAAAATATGATTAACAAGAACATATTAAAAAAAATGTATCAGAACAAGAATGATTATTCTGACAAATGGGAAGTAATAGCTGTTCATTTCTCAATAGAAGTTTATTGATTTTGGCTTTTTGGAGCCAGCGGGTGCTTCCTGTTTGGAAGGCCACGTTGGAGGAGTCACTCAGTCCAGTTCTCATATACAGTCAATGATTAGAACATTAAAAACGTTGTTATTCAGAATGGTAAAAGTCAGTGTTAGATTCCCCTGTTATTCAGCACGGCATCCACCAATTTTGGAGAATTTCTTCCTATTTTGCAATCTGGTTGGTTTCAATCCAACCAAACTTTATTTAAAAGCCCTTTAAAACCAACAGAACAAAGCATTACACACAAAAATATGACAAAAACCACCAAAATTTAAGAAGAAAGGGCAAAAGAAAATCCCCAAATTTGGTCAAACATTGAAAAGAATATATTTATTTACCACAAGTTATAGATACATTTAAAGCATGAATTACAGTCTGGATCGCGGGCCTAAACAGGAGCTTTGCAGTTGCATTGTGATTCCTCAGGATGGATGTCGTAATTGCTATAGAGCTGAGGTTCTGGTGTGGTTTCAGGGAGAACGAGTCTCTGTGGAGGGAGATCTCCGAGCTGAGGCAGAAGCACGTCCACCAGCAGCAGCTCATCAAGAAGGTGAGCGCCTCAGCTGAACCTGTAGTACCTGAACCCACCGTTCAAATGTAGACTCTATTCTCTGGGAAAAGCTTTATGTGGCCAACATTTTTATTTTATGTCTGTTTTTTCATCATAAACGTATTTGTTGCTGAGTTCACGAAGAACAGAATGATTTTTTCTCTTCTATGTAATAAATTAGGCTCTTTCTGCTTTTTTCTAGCTCATTCAGTTCATCGTCACGCTGGTTCAAAGCAACCGCATCATTAACCTAAAGCGTAAAAGGTGAGTCAATAATAGTAACCCTGAATGTCATCTTTTTAGTTTTGTTATGTTTACATTCATGTTTTTTTTATAGATTTCATTATAAGCCAAAGACAACACAGTCTGTTTTTGCATTGCAAATATTCAACAAAAATACAGGAAACACTAGAAGCTTGTAGATCCTCTTTCAACAGATCTGTTCTGAATCATAGGAAAGAGAGAGGATCTTTTATAGGGGATAATAAAAATGTGTAGAAATTTGTCTGAGGTGGAATTAAAAGGTGGAACCAAAGTTCAGATTTGAGCCATTTTTTTTTCCTGTTTATCCAAAGATTGTCTATCCAAAAACATTTTAGATTACTGGTGTTCAACTCTGTCTCTTTGAGAGAATTTCTCAATCCAGTAATGATGATGATGGTGTTAACAATGATGTGCAAAAGTCTTAGGAGATGAATAAAAGTTTCTAAATGGAATGAAGGCATGATGGCAGCAGGTTTGTTGTTGCTCTTCTGACTGTGCGACTTTTCTCTCTCTGACAGGTCAATCCTCAACGGAAACGGCAAAAAGCCTAAATACATTCATGAGATCTTTGATGACAAAGTGTATGTTGACCAGGTCAGTACAGCCCTATAATTCACTGTAAAAAAATGTCATTTAATGTAATTGTGAGACAGAAATGTTATTGCTTCAAAAGTTTAATTTTTGTTTCCTCAATACTTAAGATCAAACGATTAAAGACACATCTCCAGTGTTTGCTTTGATCACTGCTTTGAAGAGTTTCCACAAATGTACCTCCCTGATTGAATAAACTCTGTCCAGACGCCTGTCAACGGTCGGAACGGTGTGAAGGGATCGGAGGTTTCAGACGACGTGGTCATCTGTGATTTGACAGAGAGTGACACCGACGGGACAGCAGAGGTCGCCGAGAGTCCACCTCACACCTTTGAGCCCAGGTAAATCAAGAATCCAGATAAATCCGTCCTACAGTGAGATGAGTTTGCAGGGTAACAGCTCTGCCTCTAAATGCTCTCCTCAGTGAGGTGGAGATCGTGGAGGTGGACCTGGACAGCTGCGGGGTTCTGCCGGCTGAGGCGGAAGTGAGCGCAGAGGAGCTCCGACAGACGGAGGTCGAGGAGGTGGAAGAGGTCCCCGATATCACAGCGGTGACGGACACCATCCAGCGGAGCAGCTCTACGGACAGCAACGCCCTGCTGCTCAACAAACCCTCCAGTTTGAGTCTGGAGGATCCCGTAAAGATGATGGACTCCATCATGAACGAGAACGGAGCGATCTCCCAGAACATCAACCTGCTGGGAAAGTGAGTCCTCCAACAGATTTGCTGTTATATGACCCAACAAGAGCTGGTGTAGTCCCGGGACAGATCACTTCCTCTCTGTAACTGTATTAAATTACGTTGTTTACAGTTATAGTTGGTCACTTCCTCAACTTTTTACAGTGTAGTGGTTGTAGCTTGTAGTGGTTTGTAATTGGTGCACATACTTTTGAAGGATTTGTTGTTTTTATCTGAAATACAAGCTGAACTTTACGATTACACTTCACCGTTGTTTACATTAGGATCACGTTCAGTCATGTAGATCGTTTGAATAGTCAAAGATTTATTGAGTGTGTTAAAAAGGTTAAGGCAGCCATGAGCAGCTGAACTTGAAGAGGTCATGCCAGCAGATGGCGCTGTTTTGCAGCTCTTTGACTGTTGCTCTGTGTGTTTCAGGCTGGAGCTCATGGACTATCTGGACAGCATCGACTGCAGTCTGGAGGACTTTCAGGCCATGATCTATGAGAAACAGTTTGGTGTTGATTTCGAGGTAACATCCCTTCATCACGCCTCACCTACATGAAGAAAGCAGAAACATTCTCTTACTGTATAATTTCCATTGCTTTGTTGGGTCTCGAGTTATGATTTGATGGAGTTTTGTTAAATGTTTTCTGTCAGAATGGTTCTAGAGTCTTTTATTTTTTAATCTTGGTTTAAAATCCTTGTTTTTAGGAGAGCGTGTCGGCTAAGGACAACAACACAGAGCCGGTCAGAAGCAAGACAGAGAAGGCCAACACAGGTAAGACAAGATGTCTTAGTCTTGGTTAGTATGTTTTAATGTAATTATA
The DNA here is from genome assembly GCF_002922805.2 of Oryzias melastigma. Taxonomy (NCBI): domain Eukaryota; kingdom Metazoa; phylum Chordata; class Actinopteri; order Beloniformes; family Adrianichthyidae; genus Oryzias; species Oryzias melastigma. The sequence continues at coordinate 10,981,875 of NC_050535.1, forward strand.
CCACCAAAATCCTAATCTTCCTGTATTTTTATATCAACATTGCAGTTTAGGTCGCTACCCGATACTAGCAAATGTACTGATGGTTAGAAGAATCTTGGTGTGAAATGTCCAAACGGTGCATATCTTGTGAATCTTGCTCCAGGCTTTATCTTTCACTGTTTTATTTGGATCTATAAAAGACCGAGTGTCATATAAATCTGTCCATGGGCTAATTTTTCCTTCATTGTCAATTTTCGACAATGTCGCTACCCATACGTCACTACCAAATCCGAGTCCCAGATTAGTTAAGTTCAATTGGATTCAACTAAAAATGGATGCACGTTTTGTACGTAGAGCCCTAAAACAGTCATTCATAATAACTTGTTTAGCTAAACATGAATGTGAAAGTTTGGAATATGGAAGCCCGAAATGTATAGATGTGTGCATTTACGTAGACTTTTTATCGGAAGTGGTTGCTCAAATACGCGTTTCTGAGCCCGGTGGAAACATAGCAGAACACAGAGATGTGTGCCGCCAACATAAGTTGAAGTTTATTCAACTAGAGCTCTTTGTGTTTATGTAGACTTGATTTTTGGACTCTGTTGGAGATGCAATTAGCTTGATGACAGGCTTTGACCATCTCATCCAGGATTACTCTTGTTTCCTTAGATAAGCAGCTCATCCAGTACACCTGCTGCCCCCTGCTGGCTTTCCTTGATGGCTGCGCCCCTCCTCCAGATCTGGACGTGGGCTCCAACACTCCAGTAGGGTCAGACTTATGCTTGCAGACCCCCTCCAGCCCCGGCGGCGTTGTGGAGCTGCCCTCAGAGCTGCTGGATCCTGCCGAGGAGCCCAAGAAGGTGGGCCGCAGCTCCCTGATCCGCTTGGAGCCGCTGACCGAGGCGGAGGCCAGCGAGGAGACGCTTTTCTACCTGTGTGAGCTGAGTCCTGCCCCACCTGAGGCTGACTCCGCCCAACTGAGCCAAGTATGAGCAGATCTGCTGGACGTCGCCCTGCTGGGATCAGATCCCGCTTTGACTCTGTGCCCCCTCCTCCACTCCCTCAGCACTTATCATCAGCTCAAATGAGGGAGGAGCCCCTCACCACAAAGTTTTTTTTATTCCGATTGCTACCTGTGTTCTCGTGAAATTTCTGTGAGACGTAGAGATGAGGAGCAGACTTAAGTCATCACCACAGGAGGAAGATGAAGCCCATTTTTTCTTCCTCTCTGCCCATATTTGGTCCAAAACCACAAAAACCCTCACCTTGTACATACATTTATTTATACCCACTTGTGTTTGTATTTTGTTAAATTTCCTTCCAAAGCTGACATTTCATAAAGCAGCATTCCTACAGAAGAGAGGAGTTTGCTTCAAACTGCTGTGCAGCAGCTTTGCTCAGGTTCTGCAGTCGCTCTGCCTGAAGCCCATCCATGCACAAACACTGCAGAGCTGCAGCGGGAGGGAAGGGAAGGGAAATCCTCCTGCAGAAATGGAGCTGAGACTCACTGTGGAGAGCTCTGAAACCCGTTGGAGCAGCCGAGGAGCATCGTGACGGCAGCTGAGGCTTCTACATGAACCTCTTAGACGGGTGGAACTGCTGATTTCTGTAAACATAGAACCAGAACAGAGCTTTTTTCATGCCGCCTCTGGCCTTTGCTGAGTCAGGCACTCCGGGCCTGCAGACATCATGTGGAACAGAGTTGTGAGGTAGTCTCTGTGTCGACCTTTGAAGCCATGCAGCTAAAATAAAGTTCATGTCTCAGTGATTTTTTTGTGTCTCCATGGTGTCACATCAATGCTCAGAACTGAAGAAGAAAGTGTGTCAGATCAGAGGTGAAAGATCCGTCCAATGGTCTGGTTTGCTTTTAAATGTGTGAATGTTTTAAAGAACTACTCCAATCATCTTTTGATCTATTGCAGTGCTTTAAGTGGGCCGGTGCGCTCCGGTGCTGAGCACCGGGACTTCTTAAAATCTCACATCGGAGCACCGGCACTTCTCACCTAGCTGGGACCGTCCGGTGCTCTGATTAGATCAATTTAGACTTGAGTATGCAGAGGAATCACGAGGTGCGCGCAAGACATCCTACACATGAGAGATGATACAGTGCTAAATTTCTTTTATACCGCTCCGCGCGCTATTCCGACAGTACAACACAAGCTCCTCATTATCCTTCCTCTCTCTCTCACTTATGGTGCAAAAAGAAGTAAACACATCCAGCGGTCTCCAGATTTCTACTCTACGCCGTCAACACAAACTTGTCTGTGCAATGTAATAAGCAAAAGAAAGGACTTTAGCGTGAATGAAAACCCAATGATGATCTCGTGGCTACGGGGTGTTAAAAGAACGCGGGTGGAAACGGAGGCGGACTCTCAGACTGACGCCTCACACAGCCAGGTAATGACCATAGACTGTATAAGAAATAACTGGACAGAGCAACCCCCCCCTACTTCCGTGTTCCATATAGGAAGTACCACTGGGTTGCAAAAAGGCCAAAGTCCCATTGACTTACATTGGGAAACAGACAGTTATTTCTCAGTCATTTTATATCTCAGAATAATCGTTCTTCCTCTGCTGCTTTCTGCTTAACTTCTTTTTTCTGATCCTAATTTTTTTTAAAGATTTTTTTCCATTATCACAAGTTATTAGAGTTATAAATTGACCAATCAGATGGCTCAATAAGCGTTTGTGGGTCTGACGTCGACCGTCTGGGGGGTTTGAGTGACAGATGACGGGTAGCCAATGGGAGCAGACTTCATCAATGGGTCCGTGAAGACCTTTTAACACCTACTTTACAATTCAACAATGTAATCATTGTCATACTGTTGTTTTCCTCAATGGAATGTACCGATGCAGCAGTTTAAAACAACAAGAGGAGCATGCTGTCGACATTTTTAGATGAGGATTTACTCTGTAGAAATAGATTTCACTCTGAGGTTATGTGCTTTGGACTTTTTTCTTTGTTTAACGTTCGTTTTTCTTTATTTCACTGTTTTGATTGTAGCTTATAAATTATAAGTTGAGTATCATACGGAATGGTACAGCTACTCCATAAAACCACCAACCAAAGTTTCATCTTCAACTTTAAATAATTAAATTTTTTATGAAAAAAATAATTAAAATAATTTTACAAACACACGTTAGTGTTTGATTACATTTATTTTTAGACTAGACTTGAGCTCCCTCTTTCTTATTTCATATTAAGACACGCTGAAAAAAGGACTTCTTTTTATCGATTAATATTTACATTCAAGATTCTATTTTATGTTTCGACTTCCGATAAAGAGAGCACCGCCACTTCTGGTTGTCCACTTAAAGCACTGATCTATTGTAAGTGTTTCCAGTGGTCTTTTAATTATTATTATACCGTTTTTATAGTAAAGACACTTTGGAAGCTTCCTCACTCATTCACTTACAATGGAAAAAGAAGTACAAAAAAAAAACTTGATAGTTTTTGCATTTCTTTCAACATCACTTCTCATTTTTATTTTTTTTTTATTAGCTAATTTACCAAGGTTTCAACATGCTTGTGTCTTGCCTTTGCAAACTTTGTTTTTTAACGTTTTTGCTTAAAAAAAATCTTTAAATCTGTCAGCATCTTCATGTAGTAAACTGCATACTCTGAGACCATATTCAGTTGCATTATTATTTTTTATCTTACTTTCATCATGTTCTAAATCATAATGGAACACAAAAATATTTAAAAGGTGAAAATAATTTTAAATATATGCATGACACGACGTTTTAAAAGCGAAAAACTGTTCACAAACATGGCTGCAGCCTGTCAAAACGATGCGCATGCGCCGTTCACATCCTTCAGCCTCTCTTCGGGTGAAGTCGTTCCGACTCGGTAAAATTCGGCATTCTGACTGAAAACCAGAGAAGAAACAACATCCGCGATGGGAGCTGTCCTCGGGTTGTGTTCCGTGGCGAGCTGGGTAAGAAACGCATTATTTTGTGGACAAGCCGCCACTGAGGCGTTTTAACGAAGGATTAAAAGCTCATTGGTGACATTTGATGAAGGATAAAGCAGCTCTTTGACGTGTTTTCGGAACGCCAGGAAAGGCCCGCTGGACAGCCATCATGACTGCGCAGTCACGGTTTGTGTTGTGACGCAGGATAACCGCTTTCCAGTGGAAAATGTCGGTCCAAAATGTCCGAATTATTACCGAATCGACGGTGTTTGAACCGAACCGTGACGCAGTTCACGTGAACGCGTGCACGAGGCGTTGTTTGTGAACAGCGTTGAGTGCGGTAAACACGGAGCCGCGCGGATGGAGAACCGCGTGATGTAACCTTATCTGCGGCACGGTGTCCACAGTAGCCTCCGTACCGCCTTGGCAGCGGTACCGAGCCCAGAAAACGAAATGGGCTTAGTGGGTTTGCGGAACGCCCCCTGGTGGTGTTCTAGGGAACAGCCGACATGTTTATAAACACAACTTGACCTCTTTGTGCAGTCACTGCGTGTGACGTAAGATGCTCAGAATGAACCGGGTTATTCCTGGTGAAGTTGTCTTAACATCACAGAGAATCTCATTAGATAGTGACTAAAATAACTTGTTTACTATACTGTCGTCATAAACAAATTTTCTTGTAAACAAAAACTATGATTAGAAGGTGTCTTACCCATATTTATATTTACTTTTAACTATGTTAGCCACATTTTTTTAACTGTGATTTCATAAGATATAGTTTCTTCAAGAGTTTATTAGAAATTCAGGGACAATTGGTGCAGAGCAACCCCAACCCCCTTCCCATCACCTATAACTGAGAACACAACCTAGAGCTATGTCCGAATCCCCCCCCTCCCCCACACACCCACTATATAGTGAACTATATTGTGCATTCGCCATTTTCTAATGCTGTCAGAATCTACTAATTACAAAATCGAGTGACTAGAAATTTCCCAGAAGTCTTTGTGAAAAACTAGCGTACATCCATGCTCACAAGATTAGCAAATATAGACCACAATGCATTGCGGTCGAACAATTTTGAACAAAAAAAACGTGTTTAAATGTAATTTTTGAATAAATCATCCACATTTTCACCATCAGAACACAGTGGAGTCATAAATAAACGTTGGGAAATGTTCATATTCATTTGATTTTGTGAAATCAGTGACGTCATATCCGCCGTTTAGAAAAACGAAAGAAAATTAGTGAGCATCGTGTCAGAATTGCCTTTAAAATCCAGGGCACTATAAAGTTTTTTTGAGTAGTTAGGGATTAGTGGGAATTCAGAAAGCTTAGAATTGAGAAAAAGTCCAGTTAAAGCTCCAACTAACCCATGTTTAATTTGACAGATCCCGTGCTTGTGCGGCAGCGCCCCCTGTCTGCTGTGTCGATGCTGCCCTTCTGGAAACAACTCCACAGTGACGCGCCTCATCTACGCCCTTTTCCTGCTCCTGGGCGTGGCTGTGGCCTGCATCATGTTGATGCCCGGCATGGAGGGTCAGCTGAAGAAGGTACAGAGGAGGTTCTGCTCCAATGAGAACTTTTGCTTAGCGACAAACCTGCATGTTTAACCCTCCATTTGCACCATGAAGATAAAGTTCTAACTTCATTTACTTCTTACAAACCACGTAAATGTAATTAGTTTTGCTTTATGTGAAGGTCTGTCTTGATGATCAGCAGCTTCTACTGTGTCTCCTGAGTTGTCATGTGGCTTAATGTGACTAAAATTATAGCTTGACTTTCTGCAAACTTGAATTTTATTTTTAATTTTTCAACACAAAGAATTTCTTGGTAAAAATAAGCTGCAATGTATTATCAGTCTTGGTTAAGAAAGATCTTAAAGTAGGAATGAATGAGTTTCTTCCTATGGTAGTTTTCTGGTTATGTTTCTATGATTTTGTGTCACACTTTTGTTAGTCACATGATTGTCATCCATTCATAGCATTGACACATTCTCTGCATGTTTCTTTATACACAGTCCAAGTCAGCAATTTCTTTGATTCAGTCTTTTTGATTATGTGTAGCACAAAAATCCTGAGTCCTGAAGTTTAGATGTTTTACTCTTGTGTACATTAATGAAGCTCAGTTCTGAGGCGTTCTGTTTCCTGTAGATTCCAGGTTTCTGTGAGGGCGGGATGGGCTCCTCCATTCCCGGCGTGGAAGGTCACGTGAACTGCGACGTGCTGGTGGGCTACAGGGCCGTGTACCGCGTCTGTTTCGGCATGGCCATGTTCTTCCTGCTCTTCTCTCTGCTCTTGATCAAAGTGAGGAGCAGCCAGGATCCTCGGGCGGCGCTACACAACGGGTACGTCTCTGACCATCCTCCCATCTCTCCACAGCAACCAGTCATCCACCCTGCTTTTTTTCAAATTCGTTTTATTTCTTTTTTTTTGTGGGATCCATTTTTTTCCCATTTTTCAGAAATTTACTTTGTTTTACTCTGACTTTTGACTTTTTCTCTGATTCTATCGGGAAGATTTTCTGCTGATTTCAAACCCTAAAGATACTTTTTCATGTGAACATAAAGGCACACTCCAATCATCTTTTGATCTATTGTAAAATTAAGATTATGAAGTTTTTAGCTAAAATCCCAAAAATATGTCCTCTTCTGGGACATAGTTTCTGCAGAGTGGCAGGAGTTCAGTAGATATTCATCACTGAGGGACCGTTGGTATGGAGAAACCCCGCCCCCTTTACCCTCCACGGTGTCAGGAGCTTAATGGATTTTCTACGTCACAAAAACAATTACCGTATTTTTCGGACTATAAGTCGCACCGGAGTATAAGTCGCAGGGGCCAAAAAATGCATAATGAAGAAGAAAAAACCATACATAAGTCGCACTGGAGTATAAGTCGCATTTTTTTCAAGTAATTTATTTTACAAACTGGTTGAAATAAACGATATTACATCATCCTGGAAGGTAAGTTATAACATTCATAAGTGAATAGAAAACAGGCTGAATATGTGTCAACAACACATATTAGCATCATGAAAAAAACGAAAAGGTGTAGCATTTATATAACATAACAGTTTTATTTACCTATAGCCTCAAGAACTCATCAACTTTGTATCTTTACTGTAATTAATTGCACGCAATCTCACTCCATATCACTAAATCCCTTAAATTCTTCGTCCTCTGTGTCACGTCTGAATAACTAAAGTAAATAAAGTAATTGCATAGATCACTCTAGACTTACGGTCCATATCTCATCATTAAAAATTCGTATATAAGTCGCACTGGAGTATAAGTCGCAGGGACATTCAATCTATGAAAAAAACCGCGACTTATAGTCCGGAAAATACGGTATTTTTTTTTTTTTTTCAAACAGAATTTTTTTGTCTGCTCCTGATTCACAATGATTTAAATAAAAAAATACTCAGAAATGCAATTTTGAGCTTAATTTTGTCTTCTATCATAAAAAAATACCACAAGAACATGTTAGAAAACACAATTTTCTTCTGAAAGGGTCTTTAGTTTGACAACTGCACTTATAGATTAAAAGATTTACACATGCAGGTTTTCCTGCTGACACCTTGTTCCCATTTATCTCAAAGGTTTACTACAAAATAATTATTCTGCGTATCCAAAGTAATGGCTGTATCCTCCTCACAGAGAACAACAGTTGTGTAGTTTGCTGACAGCAAATGAGCAAAGCTAGAAAACCCTCTAAAATAAAAAAAAAGTTTGAAAATCATCATTCTCTGAAAAAAAATCAGATAATGAACTCAGATGTGCGAGCAGAATTTCTGATTATTTTTAGATGCAATGATCTCAGGATCTAAAGGATTGTCTCACTTCTGGGTTTCAGGTTCTGGTTCTTCAAGTTTGCAGCAGCTGTTGCCATCACCGTCGGTTCGTTCTTCATCGCAGAAGGTCCCTTCACCACCGGTAACGCTCACTCCCTGCAGCCTCTCGAGTCTGTTCCTCTCACACGAGCATGAAGCTGCTGAGCTCTCCGTCAGCTGGTTCTGATGGTTCTACTGGTACCTGTTCAGTTCCACAGAACCAGTGATGCTCTCAGAACCTCTCAGGTTCCAACAGTAAATGTATTGTCTCAGGAAATGCTGTTTTCTAGTTTGCTGTTTTCCTGCTTGAGATTTTAGGCTCCGCCCCCTAGTCTAAGGTGTACTAATGCCCCATCTGAATTCTGTTTCTGCTCTGGGTCAGAGTCAGAATGTTCTGACCGTCTCTGTCTGATCCACAGTGTGGTTCTACGTGGGTATGGCGGGAGCTTTCTGCTTCATCCTGATCCAGCTGGTGCTGCTCATCGACTTCGCCCACTCCTGGAACGAGTCGTGGGTGGAGAAGATGGAGGAGGGGAACTCGCGGTGCTGGTATGCAGGTACGCAGCTGAAAAAACAGAATCAACCTGGAGGTCGGGTCAGACTGAGTTTAAAGACACAGTGAAATGATCAGTTCATGTCAAAGTTGGGGTGTGTGATGTAAACAGAACCACCTGCAGAACCAGGAGCCGCATGATGAGGTTCTGTTGTCTCCACAGCTCTGCTGTCGGTCACCACGCTCAACTACCTACTGTCCCTGGTGTCTCTGGTCCTGTTCTACGTTTACTACACCCACTCTGACGGCTGCACCGAGAACAAAGTCTTCATCAGCATCAACATGCTGCTCTGCCTCGGTGTCTCCATCGTGTCCGTGCTGCCCCACATTCAGGTGAGGGATCCCTCATGTCGGAGGATGATGAAGGTGTGGCCTAAACAGTCAGCAGGTCTTGTGACTCTCTCCTGTCTCTTGTCTGTAAAAGGAGTCACAGCCTCGGTCCGGTCTGCTGCAGTCCTCCCTGGTCACCCTGTACACCATGTACCTGACCTGGTCCGCCATGACCAATGAGCCAGGTGAGTCAGCAGCCACGCCCCCCACCTGATCGCATCATCATGACAGCTCTGAGCGGACATTCACACAACCTCCAATCGGCAGCTCAACACCCAATACATAATCTGTTCATGGTTTCTTCTACATGACATCATCTCTATCTCCTCTGTTTCACAGACAGGAAGTGTAACCCGAGCCTTCTGGGTATCATCGGGTTGAACAGCACCAGTCCAGCTGGCAAGGACCAGGTTGTTCAGTGGTGGGATGCCCAGGGAATTGTGGGATTGATCCTGTTCCTCATGTGTGTCCTGTACTCCAGGTGAGCATCTGTCGTCTTGTAAAAACACTCTGAGGTCAGCTGGTGGCTCTGCGTCACATGACCCTCTGTTTGTTCGGCAGCATCCGCAACTCGTCCACCACCCAGGTCAACAAGCTGACGCTGACCACCGACGAGTCGGCGCTGATCGAAGACGGGCCTCAGAGCGACGGCTTCGAGGAGGGCGGCAGCCTCAACAGAGCCGTAGACAACGAGAAGGACGGCGTCACCTACTCCTACTCCTTCTTCCACTTCATGCTGTTCCTGGCCTCGCTCTACATCATGATGACTCTGACCAACTGGTACAGGTAGGAGGCAGGAGCTTCTGCTGCATCCGCTTAAGAAAATAGGTCCTGACCAAAATCAGACCAGGTTCTTTAAGATTTCATGTTCAGCTGCAAAAGTTCTGATGTGCAGAACTTTAGAATGTGTACTAATTAGGGTTGCCTCGACTAATCAACTATTAAAATAGTCGACGAGAAATGTAATAGTAGTTACTTGATATTATATGGAGTCAGAGTGTAGTAAAGTTGAAAGTTATAATGGCATTCTGCTAGCTTTTTGGACCATTTTGGAATTTATTAAGGTTTTTTTAAGCTATTTTGGAGTTTAACTAAAATTTCAGCTGGCTATCAACTTCAGCGTTTTTAGCTGTCAATTTCAGCATCTTCAGCTGCCAAATTCAACTTACAGCATTCACACTCATATTATCACAGGTAATGCTGCATACAGTATCTAGTTTTTAGTTAGTTTAAAGCTAATGATGGTTAAGATGTGTTCTTTACATCCACTTTGCGCATGACCCGATTAGTCGACCATTAAAATAATCGTTTGCGGCAGCTCTAGTGCTGATTGTGTGAACGTTGTGCGTCTGCAGCCCTGACTCTGCTAATGAGGCCATGACCAGCCGCTGGCCGTCTGTGTGGGTGAAGATCTCGTCCAGTTGGATCTGCCTGGGCCTCTACGTCTGGACCCTGGTGGCCCCGCTGGTTCTGGTCAACAGAGACTTTGACTGAGTGTCTGGCTCTCGGCAGAGCCTCACTGCGATCCTGTAGATAGCTGCACTGCATCACCCGCTTCGCCCGGACTCAGTTCTGCGCTGCTGGACTGCCCTGCATTCGGTCCAGCGCTGCAGAACCTGGCCGCATGTTGCCTCAGACTCCGTGTCCTGTCATCTTCGTGGTTCTTCTCGCTGACCCGACTGTAAATATGTGGTGAAAAAGTGAGTGTGCACGTGTTTCCTCTGTAGATACCGTTAATGCATGAGCAGAACCGAACAGAACCTTGTTGAGAACAATGACGCAGAAGCAGCTCGGAGCTGTGAGACAGGAGCAGAACGAGTCCAAGAACTGACGCCGTTTTATCCATTTTCACAATCAGTGTTGTGTGGTATTGTTGTGTATTTTGTTGACGTGGCGCCCCCTACAGCTTACGCACAACTCTATACTGCTTCCTATTAACAGTGAATTTAGTGTTGTTTTTTAGGTGAGTATAATGTGTTTAGTTAAATTATTTTGTTTCTTTTAGCTTTTCTTGTTTTTGACTAGGATGTAACTCCATAAATAAAATAAAAAAATACAAAAATAAGTTTGTATTTGTTCTTATTTTACATTTGACCCTATTTTGTTGCACCTTTATTCTTATGAAACTGGTGGTATTTCTTTTTAATTGATTTGTATTTAGAATGATTGAAGAGAAACTGCAGGTCAGCTCCTTATCTGTCCGAGTGATCATCAATAAAGACGACCTCAGAAATCGTCCACATTCCCTCAGCGCTTCAGCTGGTGCCCCTGACCTTCGTCCCGATGGCCGTGGATTTTATCAGTGTTGAGTAAAATGCTGGTTTAGCTTTAAAGTATTTCTCTGTTCCAGCTGAAGCAAAAAATGTGATTTTTCATTTCTGGGGGTATTAGCTATGGTCATATATTAACTGGAATGAGCACTTCTGACATGATCTATGGGGTTATAAAAGGCAGAAATTAACCCTTTAGTGCCTCAACTGAATTTGCTGGAATTTGCTCCGCCCCACTCTAAAGGTGAAGTAGAGTTAATGGGACATTCTCATATTTGAACACATTTTTGCGTTAATACAGTCAGAACAGCTACATTTTTTTAAACCAGGCTGTTTTTTTGGTGTACCTTTAGATCAGGTGTTAACGTGAAGTTGCTCACTTCTGAAACCAGACTCTAGTGGCCAGTATTTGGTATCGCACTGAGCTTCAATTTCAGGCTTCAGAGCTTCTACACAATCTTTAAAGTTTAAAAAGTGTAAAAAACAAAACAAACCAAGGGAAATATTGTGTATAACTGAGATAGCTGATTCACGGAGGCTGTCTCTGGAGAGATGTGCCGAAAGGGAAAAACTGAGATAAATGGTCCCATATGCATTTATAGAAGGTGTACGATGCCTTTTTAATCATTTCTCTCAATGTCATTTCCTTAAATGGATGGAAATTACAATCCCCATCCAGAAGTTATGAACGGAAGAAGACTGAAGACAGTGTTACTCAAAATAGCAACTAAAGTTATAGTGGCCAAAAGTGGTGCTTCTGTCACAGTTTGACAGATCTCTGTCTCTCTGTCGCCCTCCTCTGGCTGTCTCTGCCACTGCTATCATCTGGGCCAAAATTTGCTCTGGTCTTGATTATACTTCATATCAGTTTTCTGCTTCACCTTCAAGCCTGACCTCTTTATTGAATTATCTTCATAATTTCACACTGTATGTACTGCATGTCAACACCACCATCTTCAGGTTCCATCATCTTCTGATCAATAAACTATTTTCTCTCCCCCAGGTATCCTCCTAATCTTTTATCATGACAATTTTAAGGTCCCTGGAGCCAAACCAGCTACCATTAAGCAGATCACCAGGCTGTTGCTCACATACACACACCTCGGGAGCAAAGTAGACACACCAATATACCTATGACACATGTTTTTGTACTGTGGGAGGCAGTCGGAGGAAAGAGAAATCCCGCCTATGCATGTGGAGAATACGCAAACTCCACAAAGAAAGGTTCCAACTGGGATTTGAACCAGAGCCTTCGCTCTGAGGTGAGACTGTCAGCCACTACACCAGCCTGGCAACATTTGTGGACATTTAAAAATTAGTGACAGTTTTCTTTCTTCGAATTATGACAACTTTTATCACATTTTATTACCAATATGTCAGAATTTACAACAAACGATTCATGACGAAAGCTAAATATTAAAAGTAAACATATAATTTAAAAATAGAAATGCTAATGATATGTGTAAAGTCAAATGTTAAAATGTAAAACTTAAACAAAAATGTAAGCCTAAATGTTTAATTTAATTTAAATATTTGATCAAAATGGAAAATATTTCATGGTACAGCGCTTTGGGCGTGGAAAAATTATGACATTTTCCAAACATTTTGATGTATTAACATTCCAATGTATTGATATTTTTTATATTCAGTAGCACCCTTTTATGCACGGTGGCGCAATGGTTAGCGCTCTTGCCTCACAGCAAGAAGGCCCCAGTTCGAATCCCGGCTGGGACCTTTCTGTGTGGAGTTTGCATGTTCTCCCCGTGCATGCGTGGGTTTTCACCGGGGACTCCGGCTTCCTCCCACCGTCCAAAAACATGCTTCATAGGTTAATTGGTGACTCTAAATTGCCCCTAGGTGTGATTGTGTGAGTGAATGGGTGTGTGATTGAGGCCCTGCGACAGACTGGCGACCTGTCCAGGGTGTACCCCGCCTTCGCCCTTCAGTAGACGGGATAGGCTCCGGCATCCCCGCGACCCCGACGGGGACGAAGCGGTTAAGAAGATGGATGGATGGATGGATAGCACCCTTTTAAGTGATTTAAATAACACATTTGTTTGTAGAACATTCTGGCACAAAGGTAATAAAAATGCAGCAAATGTTGCTGAATCTGACTGAACTTTGAAATTTGCATTCAATAAATAAATGCGTATACTTTTTTTTTTTTAAATATAAGCAATAAAAAAATCTTTACTGTCATTGTCACAAGCACAGTGAAATTCAAAAGTGCTTTCTGGTCCATGCAACACTCATACATTAAAACGAACAATGATAGAAGCATACAACTAACAACAATAAGGAAAAATTCAGATTTTTTTTTTTTTTTTTTTTAAGTAAAAATACATAAAAGCTATGTCCGAATTTCTACCCTAATCCCTAACTGCTAAAAACACTATTGTGCGGGTCTATCAAGTGCCCTGGATTCAACTCCAGATATGACATCGATTTCACAAAGTCAAAATCGAATTAATACGAACATTCACAATGTCTATTTGTGACTCCATTGTGTTACGATGATGAAAATGTTTATGATTTGTTAAAAAGTTACATTGAAACATTTTTCTCAAAAATTGTTCAGCTGCAATGCATTGTGGTCTATATTTGCTAATGTAGTGAGCATCGATGCATGCTAGTTTTTCGCAAAGACTTCTGGAAAATTTCTAGTTCAGTGGATTTTGGAATTGTAGATTCGAACAGCAATACAAAGTGGTGAACGCACTGTATAGTGAGTAGGGAAGGAATCCGGACAGACCTAAAAAGTGCATTATTCGGTAGCTAAAAACAGGAAATAAAAATGCATTTATATTAATTTATGAATGTAATTGTTTCAAACCAAAAAATAAATGGGGGAAAAAAAGAATTCTTGCCATGAGGTGCTAAATTATCAATTTAAAACCCCAGTTGTCGTGTGTTTTTGCTATTTTTAGTCCTCAATCTTGTCTTTCGACAGCCTTCAGTGCTGCTATTAGTGGTGCCAAACCACCTGACAGCATGTCAGTTTTATGAACTACAACAAGGACGCAGCTCAAACCTGTTACTCATTAAAAAACGGTCATCTCGATCAAAGTTCTCCAGGCTTTATGGGCTTGTTAACTGCAGTCCGACAAACACGTTCCTGTCAGAGTAACATCATGGGGTTAAGAGGCAAACTGGCTGCACTGGTTGGAGTCTTTGTGCTCTTGAAGGTAAGATGTTGTCAAGTATCTGAGAAATAGGGACAAAAAGACATCTGTCAGATAAAAGCTTATGTTGATAAACATCTTTTTTTCATGTGCAGGTGCAAGCTCTTCCAACATTTATTGGTTAGTTCTGTGAACTTTTCCTAAAGTAGCATTTAACAGATTTATTCATTTTTTGTATTAATGAATATAATGACTTCTTTAGGTGATGATGCAGATAAAGGAGATCTGAGAGAAGACATTCCTGAAATCAATCGAGGTGGAGTTTCATTTTCTAACAGATATTTGGCTTGAAGTTTTGCCACATCTTGACTAACTTCCCATCTTTCTTCCGTTCAGAACTCGAGCACTTGTTTGAAGGAGACATCGCTGGTCATGTAAGTCCTCAGGGAACTGCTGTTGATGAGTAACTCGTGAGGAATTCAATCGCTTCATGTGCATCTTGCAGTCGAGCAGAAATGCCATTCTTGACGAAACGAGGCGATGGAAGTTCCCAATCCCTTACATCTTGACTGATTCTTTAGGTACAAGGAGCATCCTTGTGTACTTTTTCCTTCGAAAAACGTCCACTAACTGGGAATTTTTTTACTTTACTGTAGATTTGAACGCTAAGGGTGTGATTCTCCAGGCATTTGAGGAGTATCGCTTACGATCCTGTGTAGACTTCAAGCCCTACGAAGGGGAATCCAGCTTCATCTCCTTTGCCAAGTTCTCCGGGTAAGCTGATCGGTCAGGAGTGAGCTTAGATGTTGCACAACTTTATCATCAAGGGATCACCTTTGAAGCATCCCTTGGAGTTGTAAAAGGATTAAGACGACCTCTTAAACAATGTTTGCTCTTTAAACCGTTTAGATGCTGGTCTTATGTCGGGGATGATAAAATTGGGCAAAATTTGTCCATCGGGGCGAGGTGTGACACCAAGGCCATAGTGGAGCATGAGCTGCTCCATGCTTTGGGGTTCTATCATGAGCAGTCTCGTTCCGACAGAGACGACTACGTCAAAATCTGGTGGGACGAGATTGAAGAAGGTATGACCAGATTCTTTTGTTTCCTTTAGAACCAACACAAGAGTATTAGTTTACTTACCTGAAGCATTTCAGAACAAACAGAATTTGAGCAAAAACAATTGCACAAGAAGTCTTACAAATAAAGTTTTACCTTGTTGTATCAAACCTGTCTCATTTAACCCTTTAATACCAGAACTTTAGCTCTAGTGTTGACATTCCTTATACAACCCTTATAGTGTTTCAACTCTGTGCACAATTACATAAAAAACATAAAAAATACATATTTTGTATTCATAAAGCTAGCTCTATATATGAAAATAAAACAATAAATAAGAACTGAATAATAAAGATGATGTTACCTATGATAGCTGCCCTCTTTTTACAGGAATGGAGCACAATTTTAACAAATATGAGGATGACTTCATCACCGATCTCAACACTCCGTACGACTATGAGTCCGTCATGCACTACAGACCGTTTTCTTTCAACAAGAACGAAAGCTTCCCCACCATCACCACCACCATACCATACTTTAATGACGTCATCGGCCAGAGGATGGACTTTAGTGAAGTGGACATTACCAGGCTCAACCGCATGTACGACTGTGGTGAGTTTGCTCCACTGACAAATCAGTTTCCATATGTGCAAATAACTCTCATGTGGACAACCCGCACACACAACACTCATTCATTCAAGGTTAAAAATGCCATTTGTTTTTTGAAAAAAGGCTTTCGTTTAAATATCAAAAGAACACAATTTGTCAACATCCTTAAACGGTTGGAAAGGGAATTACTTCTACATACAGAAGGGTTTTGCAACTACAGACCACACTCCCATTTATGTCCACCTTAATTTTGGGGGATTTGTTTTTTAGGAAATTGTTTGTAATTTGAAATGTAATTGATCCTACAGTCTAGAGCCTTGCTGGGAGCTCCAGGAGTATTTTTTCCTCTATTTTTACTTATTTCCCCTTTTTAGTTTAGTGAAGCCAAAGATGGTGATAAGCTATGAAAAACTTAAATCAACCTAAACCAGGAGCCAATTCTGCTTTAAACTGGTTTGAAATGAAAGAGACTGTAGCCACTTCAATAGTAAACAAAGTCAATTCTTGAACAGACATCTGAAAATTCAGGTATTTTCTCTGTTTATAAAAAGGAAATTCTTTAGTAAGGCTACAGACAGCAAAGAGAAATGTTACTTGCAAATTTTCAGCAACAAGCAAACATAATGTTTACACTGAGGTTGGACTAGAAACGTCATTTGGTTAGAGATCAAATTCACTTTCTGTTTTCCTGGTACAACAAAAAGCAGGAAGACATATTAAAATGAAGTGTAAAAGATGTAATAGATTTGCTTTACTGTTTAAATTTAGACTGAGTGAGCAACAATATTTGGTTATTTGGCTCCGTTCCATTCTTTAATTTTCTCTTCCTGCATATTTCCCCTTCATGTGCAATTGGAGAGAAACACATCTTAGATATAGTAAACAAAAAATTCTTAATGGATCCTAAAAATGTATTTAGTTTTTGTGTATCAATATGAGGTGTTGAATCATGAAACAATTTAGAATGTACGAGCATATAACAGTTCAAACATAAATATAAAGGATCTCTTATACTAAGGTATATCACAAAGAGAATCACTTGTACATTTGGGAAGTTGCATGTCAAAATAAAAGCACTATACAAGTATACGCCAAAACAATATGATGTTGGCCCTCGAGGCCTGGGGTCTAAGACCCCTGCTTTACACTCCTGAGGTGTACTGTATTGATGTGTGTCTCTGTGTGGCCCTGTAATGGACCAGGGTGACCTATTGCTCAACGGTGGCTGGGATAGGCTCCAGCAACCCCTTTTCCTAAGAAGAGATTGAGCATGGTTAAAAATTGGATGGATGTTCTGTTGAGAAAAGCTCAATGATCTTTAACCACTTTCCTCTTACCTGACATGTTTCAGCCAATTCACTCATTCTGTTGGACCAGTGCACATTTGAGCTCATCAACATCTGTGGAATGATCCAGAGCGAGACGGACAGTGCAGACTGGGTCCAGACACTCGGCAGTCCAGCAGATGGAGATCACACCTTGGCAGGCCGCTGCAGAGGTACCGGTCCAATACTGTGTTGAACTGACTCTTTTATTTTTTTTACTGTAAAAACTCAAATCGAGTTTAATCATTGCATCTCTGATTAGATTCTGGCTATTTCATGAAGTTTGACACTTCATCCGGGGATGTCGGCAACAGCGCCTTGCTGGAGTCACGCATCCTCTATCCAAAAAGAGACGAGCAGTGCCTGGAGTTTTTCTATAGGATGACTGGAGCAGCCGGGGACAAACTGGTCATATGGATCAGGGCTGACGATGGGACCGGGAATGTGCAGAGTCTCAGGAGGATACACACTATAACAGGTGTTTTAAAGGGAAAACTCTAGCTTGGGGCTCATCTCTACAGGTTGTTTAACAGTGTTGTTACTTTTCTTACAGGTGATGGGGATAGTACCTGGAAAATAGCCCATGTGTCTCTTAAAATGACCAAGAAGTTTCGTTATATCTTCCAAGGCGTCAGAGGATCACTGAGCTCCTCAGGGGCCATTTTCATTGATGACATTACTCTTAGTGAGACTGTGTGCCCCAGTGCCGTCTGGCACATTCAAAACTTCACCAACGCCATTGAAACCACTCCAGTAGGGACGCCACTTAAGAGCAAATGCTTCTACAACTCGGAGGGATACTCATTTGGCATTAGCGTGTACCCAAATGGCAGAGACAGTGAATACTCAGACTATGTAGGCATCGCTTTCCATCTCTGCAGTGGCGAAAATGATGGAGTGATGCAGTGGCCGGTTCAAAACAGGCAAGTCACTGTCGTTGCCATGGACCAGGATCCAGACGTTAAACTAAGGATGTCTTCCACAAGGAGCTTCACCACAGGTAGGCCAGGGACCAGTAAAGTGTTCATTGAGTAGAACAAGTCTTTGAAACAATCTCATAGGATGTTGTTTGTATTGAACTGCATACCCAAATCAAAAGGCTTACTTCTGGTTCCAACCAATCAAGCCAATTAAGTCCCACTTTATACGATACGGACCATTTAGAGACTTGGATTTGATAGTGACATATGAATGGCCTCCTCTTTAATTCATGGAATTGTCAATCATTTGAAAATTGATAATAATTGCAGTAATAATTGGGTAATAATTGCAGTTTTTTTTCCGTCCAGAATGATACTACACCACGTCTTTCATTTAGCAGAATAATACTGTGAAAGAAAAAGCTTCAAGGGAGATTTGCGAGATTTGCACCACTTTGACATTTTGTACCAAACTCCTTCCAACTGCAGGTGGTGGGCATGTGCTAGTAAACAATAGTAAAAGTTGAAGTCCTTCTCTGTTGGTCCAGTGTGAACTCTATAGGACAGGGTGTCCAAAGTCAGTCCTCAAGGGTCGGCTTGCTGCTGGTTTTCAAGAAACCCTGCCTTATCTGTTGTTGATTATCTGGATCAGGTGTGTTTGGCCAATAAGGAGCTTCAATGGCAGGTTGGTTGGAAAACATGTAGGACACCGGCCCTCAAGGACAGACTTTGGACACCCCTGCTATGGCCTTTAAGGGTTGTCCCTCAAGAGATACCTGGATCAGGTGTGTTCAGTCAATCAGAAACTGGGGTAACTCAATTCATCTAAACATCAATTGCTGAAGCAGGGTCAGCTGCAAAACAATCAGGGCAGTAGGTCATGAGGAACAAAGTTGGAGACGCCTGGTAAATGCTCGTTCAAGAACTTACATGCTTGGTGTATCTGCAGCTTCCGATATGCTTTTGAACCACACCCATTGTCTCAGAAAAGTTAGTTTCAGGTTATCTTAATATAAATCTGTATTTTTGCTTCTTTTAGACAACAACACCCGCTGGGACAGACCAACGGCTTCTTCAGGCGCTGTGTGGGACGAAAGCTGTCTGTGCTTCCGCAGTGTAGACTTTGGCTGGAGCACTTTTATCTCCCACAATCACCTGCACAGGAAAAACTATCTGAAGAACAATGACCTCATCCTCACTGCTGACTTTATTGGTTAGGATCAGAAATGACCGGCCCAAGTAATTTTTTAACCCTGCAAACATATGCATTAAAACTGATGTTTCACCAGATTTGACTCACCTGATCAAGACTGAGGTGCCTATTATACCGGCCGATCAGATCACTGAGGAAAAGGAAGCTGATAAGGTGGAAAAGTTGAAGGAATCAGCCAAACACAGAGAACCACGAGCCACACATGCCTGCCATCCCAACCCATGTTTGAATGGAGGTGTGTGTGTGGAGAGTGAAGGCAAAGCCTTATGCAGGTATGTGTGTACAAAATGTACCTGACAAATGCTTATATAGAAACAGGAAAAACAATTAAGGAGTACAATAACATTTTTAATCAGAAATATATTAAAAAACATAATTATATACATTTTAAAGGTTTTCTTTATTAATTTTTGTACGTCTCAATATATAAGTGCAATTCGAAATTTCATGAATTTCATTTTTACAAGTCTTCCTGACCTATATAAATTTGGTAGGCAGTTCAATTACATCCATTGACTGAAAATGAGAACTGGACAGAGCGAGTGTGACGTCATCCATTGAAAATAGCTGACTTGTGCTTCCAACAAAGTGAAGTCAATTCAGTCACTACTTTTTTTTTTTTGCGATATGACCGTCCCCTTGTTGGAGCCAGAAATCGTCAGTAAGCATTGATTGGTCCCAGTCAATCCACATTTCTATGGCAACCACTTTCACCAGTCAGGATTGAGCTTTGAAAGTGGGCTCTGGAGATTGTGTCAATCAAACGTTTCAAATGTACTATTATTAAGGCATCTGACTGGCCAGTTTATAGCTTGCATGACAAAACGAAATATAGTTTAAATGATGAGTTGACAAGAACATGTTAAAAACAAGTAGCAAAAGAAGAATAATTATTCTGACATATATAATAACTGAGTTTTAGCTGTTTATATATCAGTCTATGGGATTTTAGGCTTCAACGAACCAGCAGGGACTTCCCATTTGGAACACAAGGAGGGCGGGCTCACTCAGTCCAGTTCTCCTATACACTTAATAATTATACCCAAATGGCCCCTCCCACATCTCAGAGCACAGAACAGATTCACCTGACATCTTGTGTTCATGTTGGTAACAATTTTTTCTGCTTATTTATGGGCAAACTGTTCAGGGTGTTCCATACCTTCCCCCAACAGTAATTAGGATAGGCTCCAGCAACACCAAACATAAAAAAGTGGGTGTAAAAAATTGATTTAATATTCTCAATATGTTTTTTTTATGACAAAACTGTGACATTACATGCTAAAAAATATATGAAAATAATAGCAATGATAAAATTGAGTGTTTAATGATTAGAACGGGACAACAGTATACCTAGAGATCAACAAAAATCTATAATGAAACCACACAGAAAAAAACAGGTCAAGACCCAATTTTATCCAATTGTTATGTTTGCTATGCTATTGCTTGTTATGTATACCTATGCTTCAAGACAAATGTTTTAAAGTTTCCTTATTTGACACCTTAAACCTATATTTCAATAAATATGAGGCATGTGTTTTGATAATTGGGGCTCAGGTGTGACCAAAGTTAATCAAGAAATAACACCTCTTTGGAAGATTTAGCATATATATACGTTTTAATCTAAAAAAAAAACAAAAACCTTTGTCTTCTGTTTGTTAGGTGCGCAACAAGCCAAGCCACCTACTATACTGGTCAGACATGTGAAAAGATGAACATCGACAGGCGAATCCTGGGAGCTCTGATTGGAGGAGCAGCGGGGACGTTTGTCTTGACTTTGGCCATTTTCCGTGTTATTCGAAGAAACAAAGCCGACACTCTGTAGAGGACGGAAGCGTCCTCCCGACTTCCCAGCAGACAGTATGTTTGCACTTGACTGAAAGGTTTTGTGTTTTGAATCAAATACATAAATCCAGTCCATCCATTTAACCTCATAGACGCATGATTTTTTATTTTCAATTTCAAACATGTACACTTTAATAAATTATAACCAATAAAATACCAATAACTTAATTTTATTTCTTATAATAAAAGTCATTGGATGTAGTCTGCAAAACATTTGTCTACAGGACTTTATTTCACTATATAATAAGTTAAATACAGAACTATAAACTTTGTATACAATTCATAGTATCTATCAAATAACACAAACATACAGAATTTTCACTATAACTTACAAAGCCAACATTTTATGACTCGGACCCACAAATGTTCTGAACATAACATTAACTCAGTCCATAAACGTTGTTGTTCTATTTATTAACCTTAAATTAAAGTTTATCCCTGTTTTTAAAACCACAATCTACATATTTGAATGAGTGTTGCTTTCTGTGCTCCACAGACCGATGCTGATTCGTTCTTGGTGGTCTGAAAAGAAAAATGTTTTTAAAATTTTGGACGTGGAACTATTAAGTATCTAATAGACATCCTGTGCATAGTGTTAACTGGAACATAGATATGACATTAAATAATTCAATAACCCAGTAGAAAAAGTATATAAATTGTGCATAAAAGAAACCTAAACATTCAGAAAAGATCGAGCTTTTGACCAAAACTTTGCCTAGTATTCTAAATCTGTACATTTGCAGGAGGGATAGTGCAAAAAGGCCTCTTAATGTTAGCAATGGATTACACAAAGTAAGAGTTACACAAATCAATGTGTACTCCATTGATGCACAAACAGGAGTAGAACATAAATACATATTTTATGCTTTTATGTTTCACAGGAAACACAAACTGACCTTCATTTGGCCTTTGTGACAGCAGTTGAAGTTGATTTACTTAAACTGTCGTTCTGTCCAGACTTTAGCTAAAAGAACACAGAGAACACTTAGAGATATAAGCATTTAATATAATGATGAATTATTTGTCCAGTACGTACCTTTAGGATCCTCAACAGTTCCTCTCTGACCTGTTAAAATTAGCACAAAAATATAAAACACATATTGCTGCTCCAGTCAATTTTTCCCCCTAACTTGAAATTCTAAATAATCCACTGGTCAACTTTATTTCAATCCCTTTATCATGATAGTTTTCTTGCAAATCAAAGTGACTAATGCTTCTATATATGAGTGGCTGGTCGTAAAAAAGAAGGATAGTGGCTATCCCATCAGAGAATACAGAGTGACTTCTGCAAATGGTCCAGGACAGCCCTAGTCCTCGAGTCACCACCCTGCCTGTTTTCCAGCTTTCCCTGGACTGCTTGATGCTGTCTACCAAAATCTGGTGTGTTTAGTCCATCAAGATGTGGAATCACTTCAACCAGCTAATCATCAGGTCAGGAAGAACTGGAAAACAGGAATAGCTGTGGCTCTTGAGAAGCAATGTTGGCCATAACGATGGGAGTATCAAATAATACAGATACCTGTGCATTACCAGTTTCAGCATTGACTAATGGTTATTGAATACTGATTAATACATGAGAATACAAGTCTTTTCTTGATATTTTTGGGGGTATTAGGTGAGTTATTCCAGTGCTTTCTGCCAAAACATCATCAGGTTCATCAGTCATATGACCAGGGGAGCTGCAAGTTGAGTGTGTTACCAATAGCAACAACACAGCATGAGAAGGTAAATCAAGAAATAACTCTTTTGAAATTTTAACCTTGCACATTAAAGTTGTTACCTGGTCAGATTTTTATGATATAGGATAACATTATGAGAAAATAAATCACCAATACAAAATTACTAGTTATCAGTATTGGTTGTTGGAATTGAAATATTTACTGAAAAAGTTATCGGTATCGTATTGAATCTTAGAAGTGTTGACTAGTTGACCGGTCCTGTCTAACTTGACTTACCTTTTGCTCTCCAAAGCACCCAACTATAAAAATGAAGAGCCCCTACAAAATAAAAGAAAGCAATTTTCATTTCCTTTTACCACAAAATGCTTTCCTCATCATATCACATGTTGAAGACTCAGTTAAAACATTTGTTTTAAAGTGACATAAAGTTCATTGGGATAATCTAATACTTCTGTAATGAAAAAACAGGTGATCTTGTTTTTAATTTTGTTACATACGAGGCTTGTTGCTTCATATAGAGTGGCATCCTTCTTTGTTATTTGTAAAAAAGTTAAAAATCACATGACTGATGTTTGGAAATCAATCATTTGAATCACTTTTAGCTTAGTGACGATCAATAGGCCAGTTTGGCAGTAAATTTACAAATATCAATTAATCCATAATAATTTACATTAGAATGTGAGAATTTTGAGTTACCTGGAAGGCGTTGAAGATGGTAAAGCTGTAGTTAAGAAATGGATAAATAGGACTGGTTAAATCCACCATCAGTAGAAAGAAGCCAATACCCCATGTTAATCCAAAGACAGGCGTCAGAAGGACCACCACTTTGAGGATGCCTTTCGCTGTCTCCTTTTCATCCACTTTGGTCCCATCAGGTACGGAAGTTTTCACCAAAGTAATAATGACAACCACCATAGAAAAGAGGTTTCCCAACACGATGGTTCCCACTGGGAGGATAAATGAGTAAATGGAGCCCTTCAAGAGCCCCTCATAGATCAGCCAGCAGGTCTTCTTGTTATGGTAGGGCGTTTCCGTGTAATTGTAGTAGACATAGCTGCAGCCTACAAGAACCATTGGGCACAGATAGCCAAGAATGCTTGAAAGATACATGAAAACCCTTTTTCTAAGTGGACTGAAAACAAAAATAAGCTGGTGGACTAGCAGGATACTGAGGCACAACATCCAGGCAAACATGGCTAACAGGAATAGATGTTTGCACAACGTGAGAGACAGACACATGGTTTCAGAGATGCTGGTGGGGTTAGAAGAGGCCAAAAAGCTGCAATCAGCAAGGAGGAGGAACACAGATATGTTCACCACAGCTGTGTGACGGAAATGGGACAGGTGGGTCTTGATGACAGCTGACCACACCATCCACTCAATTATGAGGAAGAGGACCAGGCAGCAAATGGAAACCGCAACTCCTATAATGGTTATTATGTCCAAGGCAGGCTCTGATATGTCAGATTTGGACATGAGGACAGAAAACGAAGTCAGGTGGGTGCACACACAAAGTGTGTAGTTCTCCGTCTTATTTGCGATACATCCTTCATCTGACCACTTCTTCGTCGTTGTGTTCCAGAAAACACACGTAGGTCCGTTGTTGTTGTCTTGCTGAGCAGGAAACAACATGGAGATGGTGATGTTAGAATCGGTGTTGTTCACCAGAGTGGCTGACAGGATGAGGCCGGTGCGTTCCGTATTTTCGTAATTGTTTTCCAATTTGTCCATGAGATTTTTTATGGCCATGACTTTCATCAGTCCATTTGTTTTGTTGAGATTCACACCGATGTCAAAGACGGTCAAATTGCAGTCATCTCTTGAGCAGAAACTGAGCTCCAAGTTGGTGCTGTTGAATCCACTGCTTGTATTGATCTGGATCTTTTGCACCAAAACTTCCGTAGAATTAATGTACTTTGATGACATTTCGTGAAGGATGGTATCGTTGACTCCCGTCCAGTTTGAATTCAATATATTGCTTGCTGAAGTCACAAAATTCTGGAAAACAATTAAAATTGACATTTTTGGTACTTTTGAAAAGTGACATGAAAAAAAAGATAAAATTCTCCAAATTGATGGATAATCATTTTATTCTTGTGTTGGTAGATAGTTTCCCTAAAGTAGGTTAAAGACCCACTCCCATAAAAATGTTTTCGTAGCATTTTAATAATGATGGAGGATATATATAAAATAATTTAAAATTAAAACTGTTTGAGTATTCAAAACGGAGTGAATCAGAGTGGAAGCAAAAATGGCATTTGAAAAAGCTTGCTTTTGTGACATTGCAAGAAAAAATGGGCGGTCCCAAGTCTTCTTGCTCCTCTCCATTCTGATGCTTTCACTTGCAAACAAATATATCCATTAACGTCTTCATTTTTCACGTCAAACCTGTACAGCTGGATAGCTCCAATATTGCTAGCCATTTTTGGTAGCACTACCAATGTTGGGCTGGGGTTGTAAGCTAGCGGGAGAGAGTATAAACAAAGCAATTATGGGATGTCAGTGGAGGTTTACTCCATGCCAATAGTCCCGCCTATAACTCAGAAACAAATTTTTGCTGCTCTTCAGAAATTATGTCCTAGAAAACAACACAGACGGCATAATCATAATCAAAAGACCTTTGGGAATCCTTTTACAACAGATCAAAATATGATTGGAGTGGGATGTTAACTAGTGCTGTGTTTCTGTCAAATTCAATTACATAAAGACTGAAAAAAAATCACTTTTATCTAAATTTTAGTTTTTATTACCTAACTATTACTTAGTTTATGGTTCTAGAGATGTTCTGTTTTATATGGGAAACAGAGATCAGTTACAATTGGTTATATTTCCTATAAGATTGCAGAGGATATGTGACGATGCATTTCAAAGACAGTAACTCAATCTGCTGTTGCAGTTAAGCTAAAGCGACAACCACAAAAAATAACTTACAGGGAAGACGTCCTCGGTCAAATTAATGTATTTTGTTGCCTGGGCCATTGTGTCAATTATATTCACAGAAGCTCTGATGTCGGCAATACCATCAGTTGAATTTTCCAAATTGGAATTGTTCTTCATCCCTTCAAATATGTCCAAAGCCACTTCCTGGGTGGCCCCAACTCCCTGAAGAAAGTTCTTAAAGAACAGAAAGAAAAGGACAAAATTAGAGCAAAGGAAAAGTCGCACTAATTGGACACAGACGTGTCAGATGGGACGACTACACCCAAATCTGTAGGCTATGGAAAGAAATCTCATGAGGACCAAAAGGTGCAGTGTGAACTAAAGGGTGAAAGCTTTCACCCACTGTCCCACAAAGACACGACAGATACATCTCGTCTGTTCCCCTTAATCATTAGTCCTTGCGTTAATGCTAAACAACCTTACGTCATATGAAGCCAGAAAGGTCTAAACTTCTTGCGTTAATCCCTTTGATTGTGTCTATACAAATCTAAGTACAGGAGCATCTCAATCTGAAGCTGATTCTGTTGTTTCCTATTGAAAAGGGGAATTCTGAAAAGAGTGGAAAGAGCTGACACTTGTCTTTTATACAGCCCAATCTGTTTTTCTTTTTTGAAGACGTGGAAGAAGTCCAGGAAAGGCGTAACCCTTGTGCTATCTTAGGTATGTTGACTTTGGGAGTAGGGTCATCTGGACCCCACAAGACAGCATGCCAATCTTTTTTGCCAATGATTTCCACTGATGTTCGTGGTAGTGGCATCTTCATCCACATTTGTTATGGGATGGATAGCACGTCCATGTAAGGCTGGGGCCATACCCCATAAGATAACTCCTGGACTCATTCAGCTTGATAGCACAACACACTTGGTCAAATTTAGTTGAGCGAGCAAGTCAACTTAGTGATGAAGAATTGTTGCTTTAATTAAAAAAAAAGTATCAGAAAAGCTAGCAAACAGTTATTTAGACCTATTGTTACCCTGCAACATTGCAAAAATGTCCAAACTTACGTCGGCTGCATTTGAGACTTTTTTTAACTCCTCGCTGACACAGCTGGACAGAACATTCAACCACTGGCTACTGTTTCCACATGAGCGTTGTCGTTCCCCGACCCTCCCAGGTGGGCATATGGTGGTGACAACTGTCACACCTGAAGGGGTTTTCGGCCAAAGAAAGTCTTCAATTTGTTCCTGTTTGCAAAATGGGTCGCCGGCTGTGGAAAAAAAACAGAAAAATAAAAAGTTGTGACATTACTCAACAGCATAAATATGAAAGGAAATAAATCATTTATATGTATAAGTTATTATGTATTATACGGAAGCCATAAACGGCCTGCCCTACTTTTTTAAATTGTTTTCTCAAAAACAAACTTTGTTTTCTTGAGAAAATGAGATAATAACTCTTTTTACAACAAGATAGTGGATCTCGTTATAACGATTTAAAAAAAAAAAAAAAGTAGGGGAGGCTGTTTTCGGCTTCCGTAGTATTATTTTGACAAACATAAAAAATGAATTACCTTTTAGCACTGGGATGTCTATACTTGCAGTAACATTTTGGTTGTTCTTATTTTTGAAAGTGATTTTCACCTTATTTTCTGTTGTTTTACAATTAACTGTCACGGTGTGCCGCAGTAGCTCTGAAGTTGCTGTAGAAACAAAGAATGATATCAGCAACAGAAGTCACATTTTAAATTGCATTTTGGTAAATCATTTATGTTAGAAGAATTGTATAAATGTGTGCTAATCTGCATATTTTAAATCTGGCACTCAAGGACGTTGTACTATATTTTAAAAGAAAAACAATAAACAATATATACTTACAAAACAAAAACATGACAGAATTTAAAATGAGACACTGTTGTTATGTTTGTAGAAAGAAATCAAGTTTAAACAGATAAGTTGTGTCATGAGTGATGAAAACGTGTAAAAAAAAAAGAGGAATACTCATCTCACCTTTGCTCAATGAAGTCACACCTCTTTCGTTGTAAAACCACATAAAGTCATAGTCCCCTGTGATTGGTGGAATGGTTGCATTAACAGCCACCTGTACTGGGGTGGTACTTCCTCCAGAACAGTCCGCAATCAGAGGGTCTATTGACATGGTGATGGGATCCGGCAGGAGAGCCACATCCAGCTTTGCGCTGGCAGTGTGCCTGACCGAACCCTTTGTGAATCCACATTCATATGTACCTGAGGGAAACATTTTAAAAATATATATATATATATTTATATGAAATGTATAATTTATTTTGCTAAAAAATGACTTTTAAAAATAATTTGCAGAATAATTTTGTTTTGTTTTCCAGATATTTTTGTCAGAATAAAATATGGCAAAGATGTACATATGTAAATAAAATAGAAAGCAAATATTTTCAATTGTGCATGTTCAACTTTACATGTAGCACAATAAAAAACAAAAAATATCTGGTGTATTTTTCATCATTCCAAAAGCATCTCAGGTGTTTTTAGGTGCATGAATGCTAAATCAAATAAATTATTTGAAATGCCTTCACTTGCCTGCCAAGATGCCTGTCACTTCGTTGAGTGTAACATTGACACAAGATGGGTAATCTGTTGAGATACACGACGATACGGTAAGCTGTCTGCCATTGTTGAGCTCAAAGCGCTCGTTGGTTCTGCTCAGGTTCCAGCCAGCGAAGTCCGTGCTCTCATCAAAATCACACCTCAGGTTTTGTTGTGACTTGTAATCCACGGTTTTATTCGGGGCACCAATGGTGACCATCCCTATGAAAAAACAAGAAACATATGGAAAAATCTGGCTACCAACACCATGGTAGAGAAAAACAGACTTTAGTTCTGAAATAAATTAAGTGACATGACGGGAAACAACAAAGTTGACATTAAGTCAGTAACTGGAGAGCCTTTTAGACCAATCCATTGGCTACATTTTCCCACAGTTATCTAAAAATTCATGAAGGGGTACAAGAGACGAATATAAACATAATACCAACCATGAGTGTCGACAAAAGTATATTCAGCTACCAGCACAGCTTTCAGATTAGTCACAATCTCTTGAAGTTTAGTGGTATTAAACCGGACACTAGCATTTGCCACAAAATCAATAATGTTGTTGCTTATTGTAGGAGAAGACCTGAGAAAATTTGGAAAAGAAAATTAAAGAGTTGACAGTAAAAACAAGCAAAATGAAATTATCTTTGCAGATTATATTTTATTTCTACAGATTTTAAAGACCCACTCCGATGAAAGTTGTTTTTAGCATGTTATGTTGCATTTTTCTTATGATAGAGGACATATTTGAAGAAAATTAAGCTTAAAATACCAATTCTGAGTATTTTTTTTTTTAATTATTATGAAATTTGAAAACGAGCTTATTTGTTACGTAAAAAACAAGCTGGGTGGTCAATAAGTTTACTGCTCTGCTCCATTCTGATGCACCTGTAATGTTATTTTGGCATTGTGAGGAGCATTCTTTATGTATTTAGTTAATTTCATAGATGCTTTTCTTTATGCAACTTTTTTTAACCACTGGGAACGCTTTGAAAATAGGTCAAAAGATGATTGAAGTGGGACTTTAAGCTGCAAAAACTCAAATTAAAACCAAATTACCTTGGAGTAAGTACAGTTACGCTTATCACACCATTGAGTTTTTCCAATTCAGTTTGGATCTTTAAGAAAAAAAAGATTATTTTAAAATTTCCCACAGAAAAATAATTTCCATTGGTATATATTTAATTTTCCAGGTAATTTGACCACTCACCTGAGTCTTCTGGGCTGCAGTCACTGCAGTACTCAGAACTGCTGTTCCATTGATGCTAACTGTTGGTTTCAAATATTTCCATTAGTATTCATTAAAATGTAAGTCAATGTAAATGACGTTTTATTGGTACAGTACATTAAAGATGGAGAAAGCTTTAAATATTCTCATTATGATTTAAACAACATCATATAATATGTCTGTGGGGTTTAAGGGAGGCTTTACCATTGACTGGAGGAATGCAGAGCGGCGCCACAAGAGACACATTTTTTAGGCAAGCAGAGTCGTTGCAGCAGCCAAAGTTGTAGCACGCTTCATTGCTCCACACGTATCCACCAGAGCAGCTGCAATTGTACTCGTCGCCAATTACCACGCATTCTATGAGAGCAGGCAAAGAGCCGGTAAAAATAAACAAATAAATAAATCATTTTGATTTACCATAAGAGACTAAAGCTTTTAAAAAAAAATCCAGGCCAGCCAGTCTTATTTGTAGTAAAAACTCTATCCTAAAATACATTCAGTTTACATTTTTTTTTGTTAATTATAGCTACAATTACGACTGAAGATGTCTCAAGGTGTGAGAAATAAAAGCAGTCAAACTTATCAAAAGTAGAATTATTCTGGTGCAATCCACTAATTAAAAGCAAACACATGCTGGAGACCATGAAAGCAACCACAGAGATTGGACTTTTATTAAAACATCTGCTGCTCCTACTGGGTTCTGGTTAGTGAGAAACAAGCCAGAATGGTTGAAGGTTGCAGACTCATGGGCTTTGTCCTAATTCCCTCGCTAACCCCGAACTACTAAAAAAACTATATAGTGCGCTGGATTTTAAAGGTCATCTGGACAACTTTTCTTTTGCTTTTCTAAAAACCGGATATGACATCATCGATTTCACAAAACTGAACAAAAACGAACATTTCACTGCGTGTATTTATGACTCCAGTGTGTTCTGATGGTAAAAATGTGGATGTTTTTTTCAAATGTGGCATTTAAACACATTTTTTTGTTAGAAATTGTTCGACCGCAATGCATTGTGGTCTATATCCGCTAACCTAGTGACCATCGATTTACGCTAGTTTTTCGCAAAGACTTCTGGGAAATTTCGAGTGCACTCAGTTTGGATTAGTAGATTCGGACAGTACTAGAAAAAAAGTGAACGTACTATATAGTGATTGGGGGGGAATTCTGAGAAAACCTTGGTCAAACAGACCTCGAAGTATCTTGGGTGCAAGGCAGAGATACTTGATTGGATGGAATCTAGATCACTCAACAGGAACCCTCGTCTGTGATTGGTTAGTTTGTGGCATTGAAAAAGTCTGAATTCTCTCACTTCTTAGTGGACTGTATAGGGCCTTTGTCATTTTGTGTTCAAATTCCGATTCAAAAATTTCCCAGAAGTCTCTACAAAAAGCCCCTATGCATCAACGCTCACTAGATCACTAGATTGTCACTTGAAAAATGTGTTTTTTAAACTTCTTTCTTAGAAGTCATCCACATTTTCACGTTGAGAAATGAGTGACTTCATATTTACTACTAAAAAAAAAAGAAAAAAAAGTTTTGAGCATGTGTCCGAGTTGCATTAGAATCCTAAGCAGTAGATGAAATAGTCGTAAATCATTTGATCTGCACAGCAGATGTCTCAAAACAAAATACTCATCTACACTGTTGCAGGGATGTGCAGTATGTGTTCTAGTAGTGAAACCAGCATCTAGAAGAAGTCAATGCCCTCTAGGTTTTCTTTCTTTAAGTCCAATTTGTTCTTTTATTTTCTGGGTTGGCTCACCAAGTGCTTCACGAGTGTAAAAAGTAGTTAGCAGTAATAAAACAAATGAAGTAAAAAATGAAAAAGAGTGTTCACCTGCAGTAACTTCTCTGCTTTCTAGTGTCACTGTCTGAGTCTGGCCAGATTGATCTGTGACTTGAAGCTGTAAACCGTTACTCCAGCTTGACAGGATGGTGCTGGCTTCCAGCGTGACGTTACTTTCCACCGTCAGCTCGGACACGTAGATCTCTTCAAAGTAGAAGAAAAGACCCGATGTGAGCAGCGTTTGTCATCCAACACAAAACAAGACATTTTCCTCCAAATTCTACCATTTTGTCAACATTTATTTGCCCTCAAGCAAAGTCTTACCTCCAGAAATAACCTGCAAAAGTAAAAACAGTTTGACAGCAGAATTAGTGTCTGTTATACAGTTTTATGTCTCTAACACATACAGTATATCTGTGTCTGCACATGATGGTTATATGAGTCAAATATAAGGAAATCTGTCTGTTAAGCATTAACACAAAATTTAAACATGTTTCATTGCAATATAAACTAATAGAGTTAATACGTAGAAAATGAAAGACTTTAACCTGAATGAAGTAAATAGATGCAATCAGAAAAATGAAAGCTCTGGTCCACATCCTTACTCTGTTAAGGATAAAAGAAAAAAAATACTATTAAAATGTGACAGAAAACATGAGGAAAACATTCTAGAGTATCCTATTTTAAAGACATAAATCAGAGAAACAATACAATGAATCCTGTTTGTTTTAGTTGTTTTTTCACCGGAAATAGTTTTACTAAAGGTACGACAGTGCCTTATTTATGTCCTTTTCTGCAATAAAACCGCTAATGGAGTTTTAATGTGAGGATAGTTTGCAAGATTTAGCAGAACTTGTGAGAAAATAACAAAAAATGCAGAACTGCGCTTAAAAAACGCACAAAATGTCACGGCACCCTATTTGTTGGTGGATTTTCCCAAAACTAAACACCAGAAAAATCTCAGATCAAATCCACTATTTCCTTCTTGTGTCTTTTGGCTTTCACATGGAGGAAGCAACCAATGAATTGTCTGAGGGGCCAAATTTTACTGACTTGATATAAACTTTTACACTTGCCAAATAAATCGGAATATCCTAAGAAACTAACTCAGCTTACTTTTAAAAGCCATCTGATAAGCAAACAAAAATAGAAATTTTTCTTGACTTAATCTTCCAAAAATACAAGAACTGTTTCTGATAAACTGGATACAGAGCTTTCAAAAGAGTCTATTATTTAGTGTTATTGGTTTAATGACTCCAAGTTCCTTCTTGAATTTGAAATCAACCCCTTTAAATTTCCTCAAAATTTAGGCTTTCTTCTTTTATGTACTTTGTTTATTCTCAAAAATCAAATAAAATAGCCAGGAAATAGAATTATCCCTAAAAATATATAAAAGTACAACACGTGATGAGAGACAAAGAGATTCAAATTTGTTCTCAGTGAGTCTATTTATTAAACCAAGCCAAAGTATTAACATCTCCTTGGCAACACCAAAACACAACTAAACGAGCTTCATTGTATAATCGTGAATTTATTGTAAAATTTTCTTTGGAGTCTTATCTGAAGTTATATCACCACTTGACCTTTGGCAGGTGAACTTGTTTGCATTCGTTTGCATCTCAGCACAAACAACAAGTTCACATAGAGCTGACTAGTTGCTTGTAACAGTCTACTGCTGCTGGCTGACCATACAGGTACAAGTTTGCATTCTAGATGGTCAAAAGCCACTTGATGTGCACAGCTTACCCCACATCATTTTCCTGTTGACCAAGCTCCCTTTTCTGCTTATAACAGGAAACCTATTGTGTTCAACCACCAGCTTGAAATGTATGTTTTCTGTTACTTAACTAAAAGGCGACGTTATAATCTGCTTCATTTTGGAAGTGGCAGGTGTGAAAAAGAGAAACCTCCGGCCTAAAGTCAGATAGTCACTTGTACATACCTCAACAACAGGTTGGTTTCCAACAAATGTCACAGTAACTGGATAAAATTCCAATTCCAAAATCCGGCGTCGCTTCCTGTACACAACATTTATTATGAGGAAACAGCATGCAAATTTTCTACACACAGCACTTAAAAGTACTAAGGTGATTCAGTTCTTAACACCATGAAGAGTAACCAAATACAAAAAGAAAGTAACAATAATAACAACATGAGAAGAGAAAAAACAGCTCTGGTCAAACACCCGTTTTCTTTATTGGTTAGAATAAAGAGAGTTGGGCCTTACCTTAGCTTTTGTCTTCCAAAGAGTTTCTAGCTTCAGCTTGGAAGCAGTACACTGACAACATCCATGTCTGTCATGAGCTCATCGGCATCGGTAAAGGGAGTGAGAGTATCCGTCACAGAGACCAGATTAGAGTGGAGAGGGCGTGTTTGTTGAGTGTAGTTTTTGGGAGGGTAGGGACGTTGTTGGGACGTCTCTTCGAGGCAATTTACATTGATGGCAAATCCCTGGACCAGCTGAGATAGTTAGCATACACGCAAGAGTGTCGTTTTTCCATGAATATTTGTCTACCAAATCAAGCCTGCTCCTTCAAGAGATCTGAAAGTCACTCGATAAAGCATCTCAGAGGATGTGCAACAAGGCTTTATAATTACACAAAAAATATAAAAAGTCTTTTTAACTACTTACAGATAAGTTTCCCAAAGTGAACAAGAATGTTTCAGTGTAGCAGGGCATTACTACAAAAATACAGATTGGAGTTCACAATTCCAGTTAACTTCTGGTTCAACGCATTTGGGTTAACCATCAGTTTATCAAATTTGGTGATGACAAACAGTCTTGTAAAATGATGCATGAAGGTTAGTCTTGAGCAGTCTGTAAGTAACAAACTTCCACTGACTGCTATAGTCTTTCTGTTTGTATTCCACACTTTTAGTCATCACACACGACATCTGCTCCTTATGTTTTACTGAATAATGTGTCAAAATGAAACAACACATTGGTCCTATCTCGAAAAAGTATAGGGTTAAGTAACTACAGTGGTGGTTATGTTTACCTATGATCAAACTGAACTCCTTTAGGATTGAAATCTATTCATCCTGACCAGGGGTGTCCAAAGTCAGTCTTCGAGGGCCACTGTCCTACATGTTTTCCAACCAACCTGCCATTGAAGCTCCTTATTGGCCAAACACACCTGATCCAGGTAATCAGCAGCAGATAAGGCAGGATTTCTGGAAAACCAGCAGCAGACCGACCCTTGAGGACTGACTTTGACACCCCTGGTCTACACAAAGAAGCACTACAACACTGTTAGCATGTTGTTTTTTTTGTTTCCCATGTTTATATTTTTTTCCCCTTCTCACTATTAATGGGTGGTTTCTCATTCGAGCTTGGGTCCTCTACTAGAGGCCTGGGAGCTTGAGGGTTCCGTCCAGAATCTTTGCTGTTGCTAGCACAGCACTTTTCTGGACTGAGATGTCTGAGGTTTTTCCAGGGATCTGAGATAGCCACTCCTCCAGTTTAGTGGCCACTGACCCGAGTGTTCTTGTGGAGAGCTTTCTCTAGGTCTTCTCTGAGTCACTGGAATTTCTCCAGTTTCTCATGTTTCTTCTTCCTGATGTTTCCATCACATGGTATTTATATATCCACCACAATGGATTTCCTTTGTTCTTTATCCATCACAACAACGTTTGGTCGGTCTACCTATATCATCCTGTCAGTTTGTCTCTGGAAGTCCCACAGGATCTTTGCTCACTCTTTCTCTACCTCTTTTGAAGGTGTTTCCCACTTTGATCTTGAGATTTCAAGTCCGTATTCTTTACTCATATTTCTGTATATTATTCCAGCTACTTGGTTGTGGTGCTTTATGTGTGCTTTCTTTGCCATCATCTAATACCAACCAGTTATGTGCTAGATTTTTTCAGGGGCCATTTCCATTTGGGCCTTGTCAGGTGTGTTACATCTGAGCCTCTATTACTTTGGTAGGCTTGTCCATGGCTTGTTCAGGGTGTGTTTATGTTCTGTCCTGTAGGCCAACTCTTTCTAGCTATTGGTAGAGCCTCTTGATATAAGCCACGTCAGTTATGACCCAGTGGTATCAAAGACAGGGGGTTGGTCTCCAATGATAATCGGTCTTCTAGCACTGCATCCTCTGCTCTCCATTGCGTGAGGTATTTGCTGGGAACTGGATCTGCTTAAAGCTCTGCAAACCCTTCCAGGGTTATCTTGGGAAATATCTGCAGGCTTCCGAAGTGTTCTAAAAGTTAATGAGCGCTATTTCTCCTCCCTAATGCTACTCACATCAGGTCCTGTGCCAGTTTTACTTTTGACAAATGTGGAGCCCACTAGCCCACTTGATAGACCCTCTCTCTGATGACTCATCTGTTACTCTCATCGCTTCAATTACTGGACTGTATGGAGATGTCAACTATTTGTGATAAATGACTTATAGATGTTACAGTGATGGTTAAAAAGTCTGCTTGCTCTTCAGTCAGCTTAGTGTAACCCTTGTCCTATCCTAGGTATGTTGATGTTGGGAGTGGGGCCATCTAGACCCTACAAGACAGTGTACTGAACTTTTTTTTAAATGAGTTTTGATTTTCACTGGTGTCTGTGGAAGACATAAAATGGTGTCCACCTTAATCTACATTTTCATGGGAGGGATCACACATCAATGTAAGCCTTTGGTCATCTGGACCCCATAAGATAGCATAAGGGTTAGACAAAAAGAATTCAAAATAACAAGAAAAATTTTTGTTAAAACAGAATAAAAACTATACAATTACCTCCCAGTATTTGCTATCAGTCGATTTGCAGCTTCAGCCATAACTAAGAAGGAAACATGTTGAAAAAAAGCCCTATGGCCATTACTCTAGTTCAAAAAACTTTAAAAGATGAGTGAAAGTTTTTCTGGAGCAAACAAGGAAGGGAATTCTGTTGTTGTAACACTTTGAATAGGGGCGCCCACTCCTGGGTGTCAATTACTGAACATACATTAAACCAGCAGTCTGTCAGGCAGAAAGTGCTAGAAACCAGCTTGATAGTAGAGTAGTAGGGTTGGGGCTATTTTGGGTTAAAACATTCCCATAGAACGTGAAATCACATTTGCATTATATCTTTGACAAAACAGAGAAAAACTGGACATGTATTTAAAAAAACCTCAAAAAGATACCATTTATTTTAGATTTAAATAAACAAAATGAGTAAACTTCCAAAACAGAGAATTACACAAAGAAAATCCGCTGCAAACTGTGTTTTGCATGTTTTCGAATTTCCTTCCCATTTACATGTTCCAACTTAAAATGCAGGTCCAGGGCGGAAAAAGGTTTACCATGAAGTAGGAGAAGTGAAAAACACACACACCCATAGTATTTGACTCGTGCTCATTATTTCACATGGTTCCATAGATAAGCAGCAAATTTCCACGACACGCATCAGTTTTCTATGACAAACTGGTGTTCCTCTTTCCCACCATTGACGTGTTCAGGCAGAGTTTGCTTATTTTAAATATTTTAATCTCCGTATCCATGTCTTCCATCTTGCAGGCCTGTTGCTGTTTCTAGGTTTTTTTTGTGTTTGTATGTTCTAGAAACTCTTGTCAGAGGTGTCTTGCAGCCTCACTGGGCTTCATGTCGGTAATTTTACAGAAGGAAAAGGTCAGTCATAAAATATAAACAAGAGCTGATTGATAAACTAAACTAAACAGACTAAATTAAACTGGTTATCCCTGTCTTTAGACACTTCTTCGTGGTAAGGAAAAAACCTGATTCCAAGAAAAAAAAGAAGAAACCTCAGGAACGTCCACCTGAAGGAGGGATCCTCTCAGGCCATTCACCAGGAGAATTAGCTTACCTTCTTTTCTCAAAAATCAAACGCTGATATTACTGCTCCACAGCTGAATCAGGCTCACACATAGATTTCTGAAGTTGTGCTTTCAACTATAACTACTTTTCTCTTTTGTTAATCTGATCCTAGCTAGAGCCTTAAAACAAACACAACCTAATGGTGCAACAGTAGAGAACTATTAATTTTATATAATCCTATTTACACTAAACATTCTTAGTTTGAAGTCTATAAAAGTTTCAGGAGTTTTTTCATTTTTCAAGAATCACCATTAGGGATTGGATAAAACACATAAAGTTGAAAAAAAGTAGAGGTACACTGTAAAGATGCTGTCACACCGGACGCAATTCGTACGACAAATCCGCGTGCCCCGCAACTCTTTCACTGCGTAGCGAATTCGCTGCTTACCCCCTGTCAAAAAATGTGTTTTTGGTGCTGCGGCCGCATGTGGGAGGAGTTACCAGGTCTGTCTGTGGATATCTCACTTAGAATGAATGGAAGACACATATGACACACGATACAAAAACGTCAGGAATCATGTTGCACTGTTTGGTTATGATTATTATTAAAAGACTTTAATGGCACAGGGGGCTCTGTCTGTATGACAGCCGCTTCCACTGTGTTTCTGTGTCTCTGTGGCTGAGCTCACTGTTTTGTTTTAATCCGAGGGGGAAAATAAAATTAGGAGACTTTTCATCTTTTTTTTTTAATGTCTTGATGAGACCCGAGCTGGCAGCCCCCGCAGCGTCTTGCTGTCTGCCGGCATATCGAGCGAGTGAGCTCTGCAGCGGGAGTTTATCCCGCCTTCGCCCCTAAGTAACCAGATGACCACTCCAACCCTGCTGCTCAAACGGGTAAAGAAAAAAGGATGAAAGTTCTGGACTAGTATTCTACCCCCTGATCTAGTCACTGATTAAGTCACGTTCCCAAATCTGAGTTTCTGATTGTAAGATGCATCTGTCAAGCTTCAGGTATTTACATTTTGACCAATTCGCGCCTCAAATCGAGCTACTGCCAGACTTTCACACCACACCAGTTGCTCATATCGCGCCGCGGGGCTTCAATTCACCTCAGAGCATGCCGGTCCCATTGATAAACATTGGAGCTGGCTGTCTCTACCGTGGGATTTGCGTTAGGTGTGAAAGCAGTAAAATACTTTTATAATAATTACTGACATCCAGCTGCCATCAAATGACTGTAAATTCTACAGCAACTATTTTACAGTATAGGTTTAAGTTTGAGGTCTTTTTAAATCTATTTCTTCTTGTACTACATCATATTTAGTACATTGTTTTTCATTTCATTCATGTCATTCATTTTTATTTGACATGAAAACAAATACAATGTTAAAAAGACTCTAAATTATGGGAAAATGGGAAAATAGTGGGGGAAATGACACCTTCTAATTGACAGTAGACTAAAAATCTCTATTTTTCTGCATTTTAAGCAATTTCACTTCATAAACAAAATAAATAAATCATAAAAAAAAATCAAAATCAATCTTCTGACATCATTAGACGTTTTCTAGAGGCTCTTAACAGTCGGGGCTTTGGAGAATCATGACGGCATATTAAAGTTTGCCTATGTAGACTCAAGTAAGCACATTATGTAAAGCAGCTGGTTGAACCGCGTTGAGCTGGAGCCAAAGCTTCAACAAACTATTGACATATGTTACCTAGCAACAGTTCAATTTTGCTTTACTACTTTTTATTTCGCTGGAGGCAAATAATCTTCTCATTTAGAGCTCTTATCACTGTTTAACACTTTAGTGGGATGCAGAAGATTACCAATTCAAACATGTAAACCAATACATTTAGTTCAAAATGGAAAATATATCCTATGATCAATGTCAATTATTTTTAAAAACTTAAAATTAAATGTTGCAGAAATTTTGTACATTAAAAATACAATATTTCTGCTACTTTTTTAACAAAAACTTTTATATTTGTAAGACATTAGGTTTTAGTGGCAGGAGAATTATACAAGAAAAAGTATTTTCTAAACCGTTGTTGTTGGCCGAAATATACGAGTTTCCTATATTTCACATTTGTTTGCTAGTATGCATATTTGTATATGCGTGTGAGGTGACCAATAAACTTATTTGTATTATGTATATGTTAATGTGTATGTATGTGAAGGTTCTTCCAGCCTGTTTATGAGTGTGTGGATGTTTGTGGACAGACCCAGCCTTTGTTGGTAAATGTTTACCTGTAAAAGTTAAAATGTTAAACTTTGTATGTATTCTATCCACTCCTATGTGATTCTTGAACTTTTTGACCCCTTTTTTTTCTTTTCTTGTACCCCTATCCCTAATATCCCACTCTACTATTGTTTTCCATTGATCTAACTAGAAATACTCTCAAATATAACATTTGGCCTCAAGTACAAAGGGGGTTTATACAAATATACACCTTGTGTGTCCAAAGCTAAACCTTGACGAATCATTTTTTCTAACAGAAGAAGTCCTCAGCTCTCATCTGCCTCGTGAAGAGCTGCTGGACAGGACAAATAATTTAAAAAATGAAATAAAAAAGAGTGAATTTGACAAAAAAAATAAAGAACATTTGCTGAAAATGAATGACACCGCGCACTTGAATTAACAGCAAAGTCAAGGGCAACAATCAGCAGTGCAGGGCCACTCCTTGAGCAAACAGGTTGATCAGTGTCAGACAGCCCTGCTTTGTCTAACACATTTGATAAACAAAATAAACCAAAAGAAGTCATTTTGCATTGCCTTTGTTGGAAACTTTTTCATGTGAAGTTGTTAAAGCAGTTCAAGGAAGCTCAAGTCCCTTCTTCTTTTATTTCTTTGTTCTTTATTTTTGCTGACTCCTTAATAATTCCATAAAACGTTACATTAAGGAACAATTTCAGGAAGATCGGAAGACTTAAGACTTTTTATTTTTGAGAAATCTTTCAAAGTTTTGAAGTCTGTCAAAGAAGAACCAAGAAACACTTAAAATAGTTGGATTTTATGGAAATAAGACTTCATAAATTATATTTTTTGTGTATTTTACGCCAACTTAGCCAACAATTTAGGTATTTTTTTCAGGTCCAAGTGGAATATGAGGCAGTTTTAGGAACAGCACCAACAAAGAAGACACACAAATGCAAAAAAATAGAAGAAAGTGTCAATTAACATATATAAATGAATAAATCACATTATTAAAATAAACTTTAATACATATAGATGCATATTATGTATTATTATTATGTATAACAAACATAGGATGTTGGTATTTTGACATGTTACAATGTAGAGGATTCATTCAAATCCTTCACCACTAGATGTCACTTTTTGCTATTAATAGGAAATTATCTTCAAGTTATAAGTCAATGAATCATTGTTTAGTGTTTCAGACAACTTTAAAAATATATAGATATAAATATTGCTAGATCTTCAAGTGCAGATTTATAACAGATTGCCTCTGAACTGAAACAAATTCACTAGTAAACAGACTAAGCTGCAGCTTTTCAATGACACGTGGTACATGTATCTGTGAATGACTTTGCATCACTATCATGCAGACAAACACTCATTTAGCACATTTAAAGTACATACCCATTTCAAAATAAGCCATAAAACATTTTCTTTACTTATTTAAAAATGTTCACTTAAAATTATACCTAAGGTTTTCACTCCAAATACAATTTAGTTATTTACAACACACGTGTTTGCTTCCCAACATCTGCTTTTCACATGTGTCAAAAGTGCCAGGTCATGCAGGAGGATCCCTTTTTATCAGTCTTCCAGAAATAAGCTTA
This sequence comes from Oryzias melastigma, assembly GCF_002922805.2. Classification (NCBI taxonomy): domain Eukaryota; kingdom Metazoa; phylum Chordata; class Actinopteri; order Beloniformes; family Adrianichthyidae; genus Oryzias; species Oryzias melastigma. The sequence goes on from NC_050535.1 coordinate 11,022,545, forward strand.
TTTGCAGAGTCTGCCTGGTTAATTTGTTTAGAAAATTTTGAACAACTGTCTGTGTTTTCAGTTCAGATGAGTCAATAATGCTGTAATTATCTGGGAGGTAAATGTACAAAAAGAATAATTGCTAAAAGTAAAGTGGGGGCTAATGTTTGTCACAAGTACAGCTGCCTCTAGTAACGTTGAGTGAGAGATTATGTCTGCTTTTTACTTTTGGAAAATGCATGTACATTTGCAAAAAGTTGTCCATTTTAGTGAACTACAAGTAAACTTATAAGGGTGCGACAATTCACTTCTACAACGAGGGTTAAAAGTGCATATCCACTATATCTTCTTCTCTGTGTTTTTATTTATTTTTTTGTTGACTAAGTTACTATAGAAATACAGTTTGGTGTGGTCATGTGATGAGAAGTTCACCTAAATATGAGGAAGTTAAAACCTTAAAAGGCTAACAAGGACGGGACAATAGCAGCTTTCTGCCTTCCAGGCAGTAATTAAAGTCAAGTAATGAGGATGAGGGCGGACGATTGGTCCACACTCAAAGCCTTAGTGGTTTGATTTATTGCCTTTTTTTAATGACCCTGTTTTTAACTCATGATTCTTCTATTTCTCTTGCTTCAAAATGAAAAGTGAATTTAACGAGATATAATCTTTGAGTCAGAGGGATAAACAGGTCGGACATGTTTTTTTTAAACTTGCTTTATAAGCTATTTTTGGTTTTGGTTGTAATCTTCGATCTGTAGAATGTACGGGCCGAGAACAAAAGAAGAAAGAGGTTGTACCACTGAAGAAATAGTTGCATTTAACAAAATAAAGGTGCTACTAATGTGTATCTTAGACACAGATTTTGTGATAAAACTGCAACGGTTTAATAGAAATGTCATATCTAGTGTTTAAACGTAAGCACAAATACTACAAAACAAAGAAATCTTATCTGACATCAGGTTGTCTGGTTGAAGGAATGAAACGGAACCAGTTTTACAAAACAAGATGCTCCCTCCTCAGGAACACATCTCACTGTTGGAAAGGATTAAAAACGAAGTGTCTAAAGGAATGCCTTACGTGACATGGTGTGTATAAAAGAAAGCCACTTCCATTTATTAAAAAATAGTAAATTTATTAGAACAATAAAAAGTTTACTTCATGTGAGACATTTTCTGATACAAAGTATGATAGAGGGTGCTCTTTGTTCAAACACAACAAAAAATACACATCAACAGAGCATTAAAGCTCCATAACAGACACGTTAATATATATATATATATATGCATGAAAAGCATGTAGGGCTTAAAAATGAAAAGCGCTAAAAGTCTAAGAAAAAAGTTAGATAGTTTATAATCGATTAAATCGACGTTTTGTCATGTTGTGTGTTAAACACCAACCTACAGATGATGATTATTGAGAGTTCATTCACTTTAATTTAAGTTTGACTGAAGCTTAACAATATAAGTGCAAAAAAAAACAACAAAAAAACAAACATAAATTGAATTCGTTATCATTTTATAAATGAATAAGCATAAAAAGTCTGTGACTGCAAAATGTCAGTTTGTCAAAACAGGTTGTTTCAAGAGGGACTCCACACGGAACAAACAAAACAAAAAAATAAAGCGATTGGAGACCTAAATGTTTAAAATCAAGTTTTTTTTTCTTAATTAGTTGTAGGTTTTGTAACGGATAATGGATAATCCGTACGGATCACTAGCTACGGTTCGGGACACACGTGTACCGCGAACCCCCAACCCCTTCAAGTTTAATTTTAACTCTTTTATTTAGGATTTAATTCGGACATAGTGGGGTGGGACAAGAGAAAATGCGTATTTTAGGTGGTTCTCCAGATATATTTAGTCTTTTCAAAACTATTCCCAAGCATTCTTTTCTCTCAGTTTTTATAGGTTTGGTCTTAAGACATATAAATATAATCAGAAATGACATATTTTAGTTTAAAGATTTTTGTTCTTGTAAATAAGCCTCAATGAGTAAATATTTTGATGTAATACATGTGTTTGAATATATGTTTCATCAAACTTTTGAAAAGAGAAATTTTATTATTTTTTTTTCTTTTTACTGATCCGAAAAATGATCCGAATCGTGACCCTAAATCCATGACAGAATCTGATGTGATCCATTACACCCCTAATGAGTAGTATAGTACGCATCTTAAGGTCAAATTCGTTTCTTGGTGTGATCACAAGGAGGGAAATTCCCCTTCATCCTCTTCCTCATTATACGGATCATTTCAGTTTGGTTGTGGTTTAAAATCAAAAGTGCAAGGGTATGTCTACGGGTTATCAGGTTCCAACAGTTTTCAATTTCCACATTCTGATGCCACCCACATAGTTGCACAGTATGTTCCATTACAACACCAGTCGAACATACGACACACAAAAACGTTTAAGTTGTGGATACACTACATGCTTCACGTAAAAAGATAAAATGTGACATTTGATTTGTCTCATTTTATATAGAAATTCACAAAAAAATGATAAAAACTCCTCCTACTTAAGACTTTTCATGAATAAATTAGATATGAAGGAATAACTTCTACTGTTAAGTGACGCTGCTCAACATAAGAGAGAATCAGAATTAACTTCATCAAACCACAATCTCCTGCTTTGATCACCAGCTTCTAGGAAGGAGGGAGAGACATTTTTGCCCTCATGTTAATAAAATGCATCTTTTCATGATTCGCCAAAGCAGTATCGGTCTAGCGTGACTTGACGCAGTGAAAAAGAAAGCTCACAGCTGCTGTGCTACTTAGACGACAAAATTCCTTTGTTAAGGTGCTCTGTAGTTCAACTAGACTGTCAATCAACGAAGCAACTTCCTTCTATTCAGATAAAAGTTCACGAGAATCAAAAGGATTTCTGAAAACAATGACGCGTAACAGGCCACTGCACTGGTACAAGTTATATTTTCTCTTTATAAGCCCAGTTTTATATGATTCAGTACTAGAATTTGTCTTTTTTGAAGTAATGTGTGCAAAAGAGTTCATGACTGGATTTCTAGTACACACACACACACACACACACACAGAATCCTTCCATGTTTTACATTTTAACATGCTGTAAAAGTGCATTTTAACTATTTATAAAAAATGTAGTACTTCAAACTAAATATGTACTTATCAGCATTGTCTGGATGTTTTACTTTATTTTGAAAAAGACTACGATAAAATGCAGTAGAAAGACTGTAAGTGTCCTATTGGGTCTGTGATATAAATCCAAGAGTTCGCCCTCATGTGTTGCTGGATGAATGACCATTACTGGATCCACTGGTGGAAACATAGACACCACCTGCAAGAAAAAATTCAGTCAGAAAACCAAACAAAGAAGACAGATCAAGCACAGAGGACTGAAATGAATTGCTAATTTAGCAAAGAGTGAACAAATAATTGTTAGCCCGCTAACATTTTAGTAGCATGTTGACTAGCATTTTATTTTCTCTTTTGAAAGTCTGCAGAAAGGTAAAATCATTTTTCTATTTTTTTTAAGAAATAGAAATGCCAACAAAAATCTAAGATTGTTGTGCAATACAAGACTACATATATTTTTAGACTTTCATCTTTCTTTTTTTTACTTTATAGTACACTTTACTATATCTTCTAAGGTATTCATTTTCAGATTTCCGTCTGTGCTCACACTTTAATCCCCAGAGCCCATAAAAAATGTCAAGCACATCATGTAGTCCATAAAATGTCATTTTTAATATACAAATATATATAAATATATTATGAATTACTTACCCCCTCTTCCTCTGTTTCTCAGAAATCCAAAAATACTGGAAGAGGTTCCTCCACTGGTGCTCTGAGATGAAAATAATGAAGACAGGTGAGTTGGTTTCACTTACAAAACAAATATCAACAAATGGACAAAAAAAGAAAAGATCAGTTATAGAGTTCTTACCTTTGTTCCACTGAATATGCTTTGTGAGGTTGCTCTCAAGTCTTGCAACACCTGATGAATACATTTTAATATTAATACAATGCTTTATGACAAAATTTATCAAAGAAAAGGCTATATTGTATGGCATTTTACACAATCTATGTTTCAAAGATACATGTGTATGAATTATTAGATAAATGTATTTGTATCCAGGAACAGTGTTCCTTTGATATATCACCGTTGGCACACTTTTATTATTATTATTTTTTTTTTAATAACACACTGTGTTCTGTACCGTGATTATCTGAAGACCTTGTCTTTCTTACACTCATAAGTGTAAATGTAAATGTTTTTATGCAATAATATTGGCCTAATTTTATAACTTTGAGAGATAGTTTAAACGAGAGAGAAAATATTCGTGGCTATTTAAAAAAAATAAATATATCAAGTAAGTAGTGAGGGCATTTTTACTGCCTTAAATCCTCAGTTATCCTACTTCACTTAAAGCAGAACATTCTGAACATAACCAAAGATTATTGCAAATACAAGGATACATACCTTTTTGTCTAGGAGTACTCCAAACACCAAGATGAAGAAACCCTTCGGAGAAACACAACGCAGAAAATGATGAGAACCAACCATTTAAACTGTAAATTATATGGCAAAAACATCAAAGTTTTTTTGAATCAATACCTGCAAAGAGTTGAAGAAGGCAAAAGAAATGTGGACTCCTACGTTTCTTGGGTCGACCATGGTTCCGATTCCCAAACCCCAAGTTAATCCAAAGATTGGGGTGAGAACAGCTAAACTCTTGGCAATCACAATTAGCACATGCTTCTCCCCCTCCTGGGTGCTGTTTGACCCCACTCTTCTCCTCAATATTTTGTAAAGAACTACAATTAGGATTATGAGGTTGATGACCACGATTGACAGTGCAGGGATTACAAATGCCAGCAGAGCTTTGGATTCAAACCAGTTCAGCCAGCAGACTTCTTTCTGGATGTATTTCTTTGGTCCAGCAGTCACAGCAATGGTTATGGATGCGATGATGAGAGGTGCGCCGTATCCCAGAGCGAATCCGATACCTAACAGTCCTATGTCAGAGATACCTCCAAAGACGCTCATTGTGCGGTAGACCAACAGCAGAGCTGAAGACAACATCCAGAAGAACATGGCGAGGTAGAAAAAATGGATGAAGTAGGTAGCTGCAGTGCATGCTGGTGCATTTTGTCTTCCAGGGTCTGAGATGTTGGCCGCAATAATGAACCAAATGTTTGCAATCAGTAGAGACAAGGCGATGTTTACGATGGAGACGTGCCGCAAAAACGACGTGCTGTTCTTTCTGATTCTGTGCCATATGATGGCTTCAATGATGAGACAGATGACTAGGGAGATCAATGATATGGTAATACCAACATAGGTTATGTAAGCCAATGCCTTGATATCTGGAGCAAACGGCGACATGAGAATGGAGAACGAGGTAAGATGGTTGCAGTTGCAGCTGACGGAGCCGTTTTCACTATACACCAAGAAACATCCTTCGTCGTCCCATCCTCCAAGACCGTTAAAGAGGCTGAAGTTCCAGTAAACACATTTTGGATTGTGCAAGGTGTCATTCAGAACGTCGAAGGTTAAGGAGATATTATTGATCTTGCCGCTGGACCGAATGAGTGTAACTTTTCCGTTAATGAGATTAGTCGATGTATTGACTTGGTCTCTTGGAGGAAGAACATTGTTCATAGAGGAAAACACAACAACTGTTAAAGATTTCTGGCCTCCATCCGACTGTGGTATGTTCACCGCCACAGACGAATTGAAGTCAAAATTAAAATTATTTGTAAATGTAGTTTTGTTCAAAATAACAAAAGGCACGTCTATGACAAAGGTGTTATCTGAAAGACTTCCAGTTAATCTCTCCAGAGAATTCAGGAATAAAGAGCTTCGGCTGTTACTGGTTGCAGCGGTGGTACCGTTGGCGTTTGTCGTGTCATTTTTGTTCAGAAAAATCCACGAGTCCTGTGAGTCATCCCTGGTTAGAGTCCCAGATGTTTCCAGAACATACTGAACATAAAAGAAAACAAAAAAATTCTTAAGAATAAATAAAAGGGGGAAAAAAAGGACGTGGGCAAAACAACATTTAATTGCATGAAACGCAAAACAAAAAAAAATCCACTTACCGTCATCGAGTCTTTGTCTACTTTTGTGTCCAAATTTGCTACATTGTCTAAGATCTTGACAATAGCGCCAATAGTTGCAGGAGATTTGTTAATTTCCGTGGAGGATGTTTTAGTTACATTGCTCAGTTTTTTCAAGAATGGTGGCACGTTAACGGGACTCAGGGCCTAAAGTAGGAGAGGGAAAATAAGATTAGAGGCATGAAGTAAAAGTAGTTAAAAAGCACTTTAAAACATAAGAAAAGACCACTATGACACAAATACCATAAAACACATCTCAAATATAGAGGTATAATATAAATATGCAATCTATAGATAATATTCAATCCTTGTACCAAAATAGGTTGCTTAAACCCACTTAAGTTTCAGTAAAACACAATTTTTTTTTGAAACATTTCATGAAATTAATAACTGACTCCTAATTAACAATGGCTAAAAGGGGTAAATATATATATAAATATATATGCGGGTATTGAACCTTTGGGTATTGATCTGATATCGGTCAATATCATCAATTCATTTTTTGTAAATGTGGTGGATGTGACATGAACCTCAAAATCTTAATTCTTTTTAATCACTGTGAATGTTTTTTTTTTTTTGTACGCTTCCATTTTTTAAATGATTTGATAAATGTAAAAATCAAAAATAAGACAGTATTTCAATTAAATGGAAAATAGTTTGTTGAAATTAAAATTTGTTGAAATAAAAAAATGTGAAGAAGTGAATGCAAAAAGAAGTATTACTTTATGTAATTGAGAAGCGGAGAAAAATGCCCTAATATGCAACACTTTATGAAACAATCATGTTAGTAATTTGTTGCAAATCAGTACAAAGTCGATATGAAAAGCTGATTTTCTCCGTGTCAGAATGATTTATGTTGATTGTGTAAATAGTCAGAGTTACGGTATATTTAGGGTGTTGCCAGTAATACTGTGTCTACGATGTGAAAGGGTTAACTTCTGCAGCAGATGTTTTAAATTGTGAAGTGGTAAAATAAAACTACATACCCCAGACAGATCAAGCAGGTTTTGGATTTCTTTCAGGACACAGTTGTCTTGAACATTTTCATAATTACCATTTGCCATACATTCAGCTGTTATTTCTCCCGTTTTGTCAGGGTCGCAAGCTGCAATTCCGATGTAACCAAGTGTTCCGTCACCAAATGTTTCACTCCTGCACAAAATCTCTGAAGAGATTAAAGTAAGTTTGTAAGAAGGTTTGCAAGGTCAGGTGCTTTACAAAAATGAAAGATCCATATGGATGTCATCAGTACTTACGGTTTGCAAACCTCAGTGTGGCGACTTGGCTAAGTTTGAGATTTGGGGCGTATGATTCAGGTACCCACTGACAAACAACTTTTTGAGAATTCCCATCTACACAGCTAGACACTGGATACGTGTAAGTGACTGTTTGACCCTCTGATGACAAGAAAATATAACATTTTTAGTAATGTTGTGATGTCTTCTATTTATTAGACATTTTATGTCATTTTTTTTTACCTTTAGTAGGATCTTGTTCAAACCTGACTTTGTAGGGGGATTGAACAGAACATGTCAATGTTACTTCCTTTGTCCCACAAAGCACAACATCTTTCAATGGAGTCACTTTAATGTCCGGTTTTGGCATAACTTTAATAGTTCCTCTTCGTCTCAAAACCTTGTTTCCCGCTCGCAGCAAACACACACAAGGGACTGAAAGGAAGGACACTCGGCATTAAAATCTGCCATTACTCCAGGAGAATTTGAAGCCTTTTCTTAATAACAGATTTCCTAGTTAATTATTAGTTTTCCCTTTTATTGGAAAGGGAATTATTTGTCGTCTTGTTGCCAAAATATGCTAATTTTATTAAATAGATACTCACAAAAGCCAAGTCATATTTTAATGAGGTGTAGAGTCTGTTTCTTACAACTGATCACTTTGGTTAATTTACCTTGAATAGTGTTGTTTTGTTCCAATAATAAACTGTTATCACCATTTTGACAAATATATCAGCCAAATGTAGTAAATATATTTAAATACAGATATTTCCTTGTTTTTGTGTACGGTTTTACACATACTAAAGAAAAGTCTGAGTTGAGCAGTTTTTTTTAAATTGGTGAAATGATAGTATGATTATAAGAAAATATTATCTTAGTTTTTAAAGATCTGCAGTTTTCAGTAAAATGCTTTAAGAAATATAAAAATGTTTACACCTATATACAATATATGTTGGGAAATTTCAAAAACAATGACTTAACATGGGTTCACATGACACTGACCAACATTTCTGCAGCACAACAATACTATATATTCATTTTAGGGATTATTCCTACCGTCTCCAGTCTGAGCAAACGATATGCCCGTTAATATGGAGGAATTGGCCTTTAGGGATCCTTGAACTGTATCAGCACTAAGAGCGGCACCATCAATTGTCCACGCCACAGAATCAATTGGACCAAAATTAAAACCTGCCTCTGGACTTCCACATGTGATATCCACGGAGGTTCCTGAAATTACTGTAGCCGAGCTAAACTTTAAATCTGTACCTGTTCAGACAAAGATAGAACATATATTTAAATCTAATGTTCACAAATAATTGGGGAATTTTTCAATTATTTTAATAATGTGAAAATTTATACGGAGTCACTTACCTTCAAAAATGACAGGATAACTCTTTAAAACTCCATTAACAACTCCATCATTAATTTTTTGAATCTGACTACTGTCAATGGACGTAGCACTGATAGTGTAAGAAGCAACAGTACTTCCAGATCTGCAATAGGAAATACACTTTGGGAAAAAAATCTATGCAATCTAATAAAAATACATTTCTAGTATAAAACTCTTTTGATTCATACTTAAAGTTTTAAAACATTTTCACATTGTAGACATAAGTCCTCTAGTCTAGACAAATTTATTCTAAACTTTAAAATGTTTTTAGATGCATATGATATACTGGCAATAGAAATGTAATTTTTGTTACTGCTCCTAAATAAATCTAAACAGGAAAGAAATAGAAATAGAGACTTCCAACTTACGAAAAAACTATTCCATCTACGTTACAGCTAGGGACAATCGCCTTACAAGCAGGTGAAATCTGTAATAAAAAAATATTAACAACTTTGATTTAATAACAAAGCTCATTAAGTATGGCTAAAACAAAACTGTGGGGAAATAGTATGAATTCACACTTACAATACCAAAAATATTTAGGTATACTGAGTTGGTTGCATCATTGTATTCTTGTTTGTATTCCAAATCCATGGAAAACTTTAAGACTGTCTTTGTAACTGTGGTGGTTGGTGTTGTCGTAGCTGGAGTGGTTGGTGGCTTCGTAGTTGTAGTGGTTGGTGTTATGCCAGGTGGAATGATTATTGTCGTATTCACTGGAGTGGTTGTTGTTGTCGTATTCACTGGAGTGGTTGGCGTCATCTTCGCTGGAGTGGTTGGTGTTGTCTCAACCGGGGTGGGTGGTTTTGTTGTAATTATGATGGGTGGTTCTGGCGTAGTCCATGGAAGTATAAAAGTATGGGATTAGTAAAAGCAAAACCTAAACACTAACACCAATAAATGTGTTCATTTATTTGTTACAAGCAGCAAGAAAGTTTTTAAAACATATTTCTAAGATTGTATTTATTCTTTCGTTTACCACAAGACTTAAACATTAGACCTAGCTTTGTTTTACAACAATTTAATCTTTTGGAAGGATTAAGATGACCCATTCTAGGATTTTAACATAAAAAAATTGTTTTTATTTTTCTAATTTTTATCTATATCTGTATTTTTACCGATATGACTATAAAGATAGCCTAGTGGTAATGTCCCTTAAAATCTGATCTTTTATGTACTGTGGAATGTCCTGGTCATGAAGCTGTTTATGTTAAAACATGCTATATTTATATATTTTTACATATGTTTCAAAATGACCTTACAAAAAATAAAGTAAAAATAATCACTTCTTTAAGTGTAGATATTGCTTCAAACAAACCAAAAAAATCTTGTAAAAAAGTATATCTTAGAGTACAAAAAGGTTTTTCCATACCAGGCGTTGCGGGGCATGAAGAGATATCTGTGGAGCAATCAAATTAACTGTTAAGTGTTGAGTCACAATCAAGAACCACTTATAATAAAGACCTGATATGAATGTTAATATATAATTCTGGTTCATATCCTGTAATTCCTTTAGTTAGCTTAAACGTAACACCAGCTTCTCCTGTGTGACCAGATAATAGTGATGCTTACTTGTATTGAGCTCACAGAAGGTCACATTCGGTCCATTGATGCAGCAGGTCTTTGTGCTTGTGTTATTACATCCAACAAAGGTTTTACACCTGTCACATGACCAGAAATACTGATCCTGACATTCACACGTCAGCTCTGCGGTTGTGTTTGCGACACATACTGGAAAATATATTTCAAATTCATCAAAATAAGGTACATTTTTAGACTCAATGAACAAATAAATACGAAGGACATTCTATTGAAGGCCTTACCTGTGGTCAAGTCAACTTCTAAAACCTTCACATTTGAGAAATACCATGGCAAATACCCTTTCACGATCCCTAAAACTTGTCCAATTTCAGTATCGGTGTAAGGAACATTGATGATTGGGATGCGTAGATCAAAGACCAGATCAGTGAAACTTGGAGCTGTGACAGCAAGAAAGAAAAAGATCAGAAGGCAATGCCAACACTTACTGTGGCACCAACTGCTCTGACTCACTACAGTGGTTTCTATCTGAAGCAATGTTTTCACAACTGCACTTCAAAATGATCCAAATGTCAAAAACTGAGCTTTTTAGACACTGGTACAGCTGTAAGCAAGAGTATTGATTATTCGAGGCGTGGTGTTGTAGCATAAAGCGGACTCACTTGACACAAAATAGGATCTTAAAATCAGTATTACAGATCCATTTTAAGTATATTTGGGGCATTCTGCCATCTCTTTCAACATGGTGAACTTCAGAGTTTAGTATTTAAGGATAATACAAACACAGTACCTGGAGCTGGTGGTAGGGGTGTTGTTGTTGTTGTGACAGTGGTAGGAGATGTTTTCACTGTAAACAAAATGTTTATGCTTATTAACAAGTAACAAAGCAAAAAGGGTAAAATTTATATCAAGATGAGGATAAGACATCAGCACAACAGTTAAATACGTTGAACAGATGAACAGTAATAGCTGTTTGTCTAGTATTGTTGAAGCTGTTATAAGTAAAACTCCATTAATAATGTCCAATAACTTTTAAGAATTTTCTGCAGATCTTCTTTGATACAGATCTCCTGCATTAACATGGGGGTGTTTTTTGTTGGAGCTGCTTATTTTTCTTTTTTTTTTTTAAATCCTAGTAATCATTATATTTTTAATTTTTGTCCTTAAGTGATTTAGAAAGAAATTTAAGCTTAAGTACAGTACCAGTAGATGGTGAAGGCGTTGTTGCCAACTCTGTAGAAGCTGTCAGAAGAAACAAAAAAGAAAATATTAGTTCCTAAAACAAAATATGCATTGGAGAAATGGTATAAATGTTGACAAAGATGAAAACACAGATGTATTATAGGTATATTCAAGATACAGTACCATTAGTTGGATGTATTGTTGAGGGCAGCTCTGCAGTTGTCATTGCTGATTTTTTATAAAATAAAGAAAAAAAGTTCAAATTTTGTTTGGAAAATTAAAAGTGGAAGTGACAAGTAGACGGATAACAATGAGCTTTGAGATACGACATTGATTAACTATCAAAGATACACAGTACAGTAAGCAGGTTGTTGTTGATCATAATTCTAATCAACAGTGTCATTTTTTTAAATCAACAATAATACAAAGATTGTTGCAGAAAAATAATTTCTCCTACCTGAAGTTGGTGTTGGGCATGAAGGGACACCTGTGTAGCAATATTATTAAACAATGAGAAAAAGGAGCCAAAGTGAAGCCAGAAAGTAGTTTTTCAATTATCTTAAAGATCCAATGTAATTTATTTAAAAAAAAATAAAAAAAATAAACTTAAGGTAGATAAATAGTTTAAAATTCTGCTTCTCCAAGAGTTTTAACACAGGTAAAAAAATAAAAAAACATTAAAAACAAATATAATAGCAATAAAAAATGTCTCCAAAATATTACAAAATAAAACATTGCATTGGGATAGTTGTTTATTCAGCATTAACTAAAAACTAATGTGTTGCTTACTTGAGATTGGTTGACAGAATTGGTCTGCAGGTACTCCATTGATACAGCTGCAGGTCTCTCCAGTGGTGTTACTGCACGCACCATAGAGTTCACACTTGTCACATGACCAAGCGAATTGATCCCCACATTGACACTGTCTACCACCGCTTGGGCTTGGAAAGCATCCTGTAAAGTTTTTTACCAAACATCAAAAACGTTATGTTTTTTTCTCACCTTGAATTTGCTTATCCAGTCGCAGTTCTTACCTGTTGTGATGTTAAAGTATAATATTTGAAATTTTGATGAGATCGGCTGTTGAGCAGCTTTCAGTCTCCTGTTGATTTCATCGATGATGTTGGAGGACATGAGAGCAGAAAAGCGCAAGTCTATGTCCACATCGATGTATACTGGTTCTTTTGGAGAGAAGTCACACAAGAGAACATTTTAAGCAACAGAGTAGTTAATATTTACCTTCAGATTTTTTTCCTAAAATTTTTGTGATATTGATTTCCTTTAATATTTTGTGGCTCACTCAATGTTATGGGGAAAAAAGTGAAACAACCTGAAAATTTAAACCTCTGAAAACTGTTTGAGAAAAGAATAATCTGAAAATCTTTCAAAAACTCTAAATATAGTAATAGTCCAATCCACATAAAAGTTCTTCATTCCGGATTGTGCTATATTTATGTAGATTAGGCAAATCTCTCCAATTTTTGAGTTTAGAAGGAATGTTTAGTATTAATAAAATGGTTTATTTTGAGCATTCATGCTTTAATGTTAAGATTACAAATTGTAAGTTAGTCTCAGATTTGTGTACACCTATATATATATATATAACTTGTAAGTTATAAGTTATAATGACTTATAACTTGTGCTTTTTAAGTGTACCTCCAAGTGTTGTTGGCGAGGCAGGTGTTGTTGGAGAGGCAGGAGTCATCACTGCAAAGACAAAATTGATATTTTAATTATTTTTTGCATAAAAAATAAGCCTAATAAGTACTTGATTACTAAGGATGGGAATAGTATGACTGGATTTTGGTTATAGCTTACAGCTGAATGTTGATTAACCAAACTAGTCACTGATCAAATGTAACAAATATAGTCCGTCATTTTAATAAACAGTAAAAAAAAAAAAAACTTCAAATCTAGTAAAAATAAAAAGATGACATAAATAATATCAAAATAAAGTGTTTAAGTATATTCAGATTTTAGCTAAGCTTTATTAAATGTCAAACTAACATGCACTATTTGAAAATATGAAAACATTTTTAAAAAAGTAAAGCCCCATGAGTTGTCGCACACATTTGTTTTCTGCATTTGACACATCTCCTGCGGGAGCAGGTGAGCTGCCGTCACAGTTTTTCCTGGGTTTTAATCTGTCTCAGGACCAAACAGCTCAATGCAAAAGTGGTTTTGGGGATATTTATCATTTGCCAAGACTTGTTCATTCATTTGTTTGCTCTCATAACCCGTTTTATCCCTTTTGAGGTCATAGGGCAGCTAGACCCCACCCCGGTTAAAACACAGAAAGGTCCCAGCAGAGATTTGAACCAGGACCTTCTTCCTTTGAGGTGAAAGCACTAACCACTGCGCCACTGTTCAATAAGAAGTCCATCCATCCATCTTCTTGACCGCTGCTTCCCTTTCGGGGTCGCGGGGGTGCCGGAGCCTATCCCGGCTACTGAAGGGCGAAGGCGGGGTACACCCTGGACAGGTCGCCAGTCTGTCGCAGGGCCGCAATCACTCACACATCCACTCTCACATCCACACCTAGGGGCAATTCAGAGTTGCCAATCAACCTATGAGGCATGTTTTTGGATGGTGGGAGGAAGCCGGAGTCCCCGGTGAAAACCCACGCATTCACGGGGAGAACATGCAAACTCCACACAGAAAGGTCCCAGCCGGGATTCGAACCGGGGCCTTCTCGCTGTGAGGCGAGAGCGCTAACCACTTGCGCCACCGTGCAGCCCTTCAATAAGAAGTGTTTATTCATATCGCCACACTTATATAGCACTTTACTACCTTCTTAGAAGGTACACAGTCCCATACACACACCCATATACACACATGACTCTGCTGCCTTACACTTGCACCAACCTATAACCACCACGAGCAATGACTAGCCCCAGGACACTTTGACACATGGGTAGGCAGGTTGGGAAACAAATCTCCAATCTTCTGATCAGAGGTCAACCGCTTTTCCTCTGCATCACGACCACTACCTTATATGCTTCTTTGTTATATTGTAGATTAAGATTACCTGAAGGAGTGGTGTTGAGCTGGCAGAACTGATTATCTGTGGGAAGGTTTTTAATGCATCCGCACACGTCACCAACAATGGGATCACAGGCTCCATAACTGATGCATTGGTTGTAAGACCAGGCATAGTTGTCTTTACATGTGCACTGATATTCAGTCAGATTAGAAGAACACTCTATATGAGGAAAGAAACACAACAATAAAGCTTCAGCTGGTCTTTGATCAAATTTGAACTTAAACTATGTATGTGTAACGTAGACGGATACCTGTTGTTACGTTGATGCTGGTAACTTCTCCTGTGTTGTTGATCACAGCAGGAAAGCTGATGTTGCTGAGAAGCAGTCTAAGAGGTTCCAGGTCAGACAGGCTTATGGATATTTCAATCTTATAGTCGACGTTGGTTATGTTGGCTGTAGTGATAGCAGAATACGACAGACTTCACATTTTGTCGTTAAAGCTTAACAGTAAAAGACTCATTGTTCCGGTGACCTACTTGCTCGTTTTTCTCTTCCATGTGCACTGAAGGGATTCTTAGTCATCAGTTGCTTAAAACGAACAAACAACAACACTACATTAGGTCGGTGAAGGTTCTTACTCATCCTGATGGTGTCGTTTTGAGGTTGAGTCATGGCAACTGGATTTAGAAATGTCTTTCTTTGAAACACTTCTCTACCCGTGCAAGACTTAGCCACTCTAAGCCCAGTCGCTATGACTCCAGAACACTACAGTAGCTGGTTGATGTCATCTACGGGTGAAGTACTCCAGATTCAGATTCTCACCTCAAACAAGGACTTCACAGGCTGGGTGTATTCCTGGTGTTCCAAAAAGCAGCAGAAAACAACAAGAATCACAACAGCATATGCTGCTTTTGGCGGTTCCATCCTACAAGACAGGATAGAAATCAAATGAGACATTCAGAGACATTCAGCAGATTTGGTTTATTTTTTACAGCACTATAGAGACCAATCATGTGATTAAATGCAATGGCTTTCTGCTTAGGGGAAGTGTCCAAAACATGAACTGGGAAGGTAGTTAGTCCCAGGGTTTGTATGAGCTTCATGAATCAGTAAGTTCCTGCACTTCCTGACTAATTTAGAGTTGTATTTATTCTTTTTTTCTGTTTTAACTTTACATGCACAGCACCACTTTCCTTTGGTTTATTATTTCTATTCAGGTCTGGACCTGAAATCACCTCCAAACTGGTCTCACCAGAGCTTAGGTGAATTTCCACCCTGCTCTAACCTGATCTAGACTGCGTGTAGAAACAGATTTTGGCCTAGTTTTCACTACAAATCTTTGTACAGTACAGTTTTGAAAAAGTCCCACCGGTAAAATCAGTTAAATTAGAAGAATTGCTAAATCACTTTAAATGTATTCTTTGAATTTTTGTAACATTGTGGACATATTCTTTTTATTTTTGAAGGCGTCCTTTTTGGGGGAATGATGGAGAAAAAACAAAATATAGGATACATGGACAGAAATCTGCATTAACTTACAAAGATCATTCAAATCAAATTCTTTAAAATAAAAAAGTCATGACCTTAAAACATACATTCAATAAGATAAAGGTGGAGACAAAAATCTCTAACAATGGACTAGCATGCACCTAAAAAATACTAAGGAGTCAGTGATTGAAACAAAACAGAAATGGTCAAGGGTGATGTACAACACAAAGTAAAGAAGTTAGAAAAAAATGTAGATACAGTAAGAATTAGAGAAATGTGCTTCAAGCAGTTCACTGCTCTTATCCCTCATCCTCATTCCACTCCTTGATTTATGATAAATGTAGTTGGCTGTGGCAATAATGTAACATCTGATAAACTAAACACTGATTTACGGATATGGTTACAGATTTTACTTCGTTTCTAGATTGATCTCCAACACCTGATCTGCTTCACCTGTTTGCCTACGTGCCTGCTTGTCCAACACGTGGCGTTTTAAGGCTTTGTTCACTCAAATCTTCACTTGCACTTACAAATTTGGGAATATATAAAAGAATCCTAAAAAAATTTAGCACCACAAAAAAAAGTTTACTTTCGCAGCAGGTCTGCAACCTGTGGTTCTAGATCCATGAGGCCCTTTCATTCCTATATTTTAGCTCTTTGATTTTTTTGATAGTTACATTTTCCCATTTACTTTTATACTGAGGATTTATCTTTCGTCCAAAATGCTAATGTCAGATAACAAAGCAAAACAATGGTAAACCTATCGTCAACCAATCAGGAACTTTTGGCAAGTGACGTTTTCAGTGACAGCTGATAGAATACACATCCAATATGTGGATCAATCTGATGGTCCTCCTCCTGAACTTTTCTAATCTCGCTGTATCCCTTTTGGGGCTGCTGGGTCACCGGATCCTGTCCATCCTGACTTCTGTTGGGCGAAGGCGGGGTAAATCTTGGATAGTGTCTCAGGGTTCTTGGCAGTTCCATTGTCTTACACTGTCACCACAGATACAAACTGGACCAAACAGCTCTTTTACAGTTAAAGGTTGCAGATCTCTGAGCCAGACTAATATAACCAGTTGGGTCTCTGATGTGTTTTTAATCCATATTTTCTTCCCTTTGTTCTTTAATCCAAATTATATTTCTTCAGGCTCTCCTTTATTGTGACTAACTAACGATAGTTTTAGTAAAAAAGCTCACTGGTTTCTGGTTTGAGTCAAAACTTGGTCTTCCTGTTTAGAATGTACTCTTTGGGGATTTTTTCCATGCACTCCAGTTTCCTCCCACATTCCATAGACATGCTTCAAAGGTTAAATGATGACTCTAAATTGCCCTTTCGGAATGAATGTGTTTCTGTATGTTTGATTATATCAAGGTCCTGCATTTGTTTTAGATGCTATTTAAAATAAACCTCTTGATTTGTCCTTATTTTCTGTTTTGCATGTTCACTTTTGGCAACTTCTTAACTTTTAATGCAGGCTTTTAAGTCAGGCTCTTAAAGCAATGGTAAAGCTTAAAGCTTTTTAATTTTTATGGTTTTCTATTCAATGAATCCCTTGAATATAGTAAGAGTCTTGTTTTGAAAACAAGCCACTGGTTTCACACTTTAGCCAAATGTGTAGGAAGAATATCAGTTGTCACTCTAGCAGGTCAGTGCACATATACTACTCTGCTTTGAACAAATATATATATATATATTTGTGTGTGTGTGTGTGTGTGTCTATATATCTATATATGTATATATATCTATATATATAATATTGAGTGTAAGAGCAAGGCAAAAACAAACCAAAGCAATCTGTACATTTTTTCCACCAACCCATCTCTGAATTCATTTCTAAGTACTGCATATTTAAGCATATTCAACTCATGAGGCTCCTTACGTTACAGTTTGACATTAGATGTTCCTGGGCAACTATGAAAGTCTTAACACCCCGAGCAGGTCTGACACGTCCTTTTAAACCATATCATGCAGGCGCCTGTTAAAACATATTGTTTGTTTTCACAGAGTGTGAACACGTATGCCTCAGTGGTACCATGTCTTTGTGTGAATGTGACGCAAAAACACAAACAATTATAGCTGGAGTGACTCTTTACTCTTTATTTGACAGCTTTGCTGTTGAACATTACTTTTTCAAATATATTTTAAGGTAAAAACTCATTTAACCTACCTGCAAATAATTAAAACTGACAGAAGACACTACATTGTTTTAAGTATAATATATATATATACATATATATATATATATATATATATATATATATATATAACCACAATAACTGTGAATCAGCTGATCCTGACACTGACAAAAGTGTCCTTTTATCTGACTTTCCTCCAAACTCAAAGTGTTACATAACATTGGACATTTTTCCGCAATGAAATCTACGCCCTTCACTATTGTCTTCTGTGTACTGTATTCTTACTACTGCAACTGATTCACAATCCCCTATTGTAATAGTAAAATATGTCCAACACAAGCGGCCTTCAGCTCTTATCTGTTTGGACAGGTCAAAAAAAAAAAGAAAAGAAAAAGAAGAATCAGCTACTTTACGTTGGTCTCATAAGCACTTCACTAGTGTCCACTACAACAAGGCTGCCTTCCTTAAAATCTGCTGGACTCATGTTAATTGCGTAAATAGTTGAAGAGTTACGGTGGTCGAAAGAATGTAAAAATTGGAGCTAAAGGTGCAGTGTAAAAGGATTAAAGGTCAATTATAAATATGTCTTTCTGTTTTGTGTGATATTTAGCTTACATTTTTGCTTCTTTTTTGATCGTTTTTTTTTTTTTTTTTTTTGCAGCAAATGAAAGGCAAAAGTTAAAAAGCAATAAAACATTTAAAATCTTCAGGTCATTTAGGGGATTAAGTGTGTCAAACTTATTTTATGATAAAAGGAGGAGACAGATCATATTTTTACTCATATTTTGTGTTCTTAAAGGCCTGGTCCCACAGGATTTGACTGCCATATCACTGGTAAAAAAGTAAAAGAATCTGCCACACGTGTTTTAACTGGCCAACGTTATACAAGTTCATGGGACAGCAGTGACACAGACCCCGGAATACATTCCACTGCCAGTGCGGTGCTTAATCGCGTATAAGCGCGTCTCACGCTCAGCTGCTAAACAGATGCTGTAAGCAGTGGTATAAACGCAGACTGGCCAGGGAAATGCAAAATCTCGACGTCCAAGCGCAAGATTTGAAACTGCTGTTTCGCGGCTATTGCACGGCGGTACCACTGGTACCACATGCAGTCACCAGCAGTCTCAATTCTTGTGCAGTTCTAAAATTCTGTCCGCGTGTAATGGCAGAAAAAGTTTGTACCGCGTGTATGCGCGTCTATTCCACTGCCACTTCTCGGCCGTTGCACTGCCAGTACACTGCTAACAGCGTCAGAAATTTCTTCTGTGCTCCAGTCATGATATGCCCGTGAAAGCCAGTGGGACCGGTCCTTTACTGCTAGTTTCATCTAGAGCAGGGGTCTGCAAACTGCAGCTCTGGAGTCACATGTGGCTCTTTTATCTCTGCATGGTGGCTCTCTGACTATCTGAGTCAGCAGCTCCCTGCTAAGGGCTCCCCAACCAAAAATACCTAAAGAAAACAAATGAACAAAGTCCGCAAACTAAGACTACCAAGGTCCAACCCCAAACTAAAATAACAAAACCCAGCAGTGTAAGACTGTTGAGGACAAAGAGGGAAAAAGAACAACAAAAAAAATTAAAGAAAAGTAAAATAGCCATTTTTTAAAGTAAGGATTACTTAAATGGAATTTATTTGATTTAGATTAGTTAAATGTATAAATTGACGTCTGAGGTGCACATAGATGATACACTATGTAGATTTTTACATCCCTGTTGACCTGAAGACGTCTTGTTTGCTCAACTCTACCACCAGAATTAACAGATTTTATATGCAAAACAACCTTTGGTTAAAAATTCTAGTTAAAAACACATTGTCTTATGCTTCACAATATTGGCTAATAGCTGCCCAGAGCTACATTAAGACGTTCCTGTTTGGGACGGAACATCTTTTATTTTGAAAAGAAGTTATTTGAGCTTCTGTCAAATGTAAAAAAATAAATAAATAAAAAATCACATTTTGAAAGATGCTAAGTTCTTCATATATTTTTGCTTTTGTTTGTGACAAAAAATTGGACATAATTCATATACATTATTTTAAAAAAAGAAGGTCATGAATGTAAATCCAAATTTCTCTAAGACTAAAGTAAGACTCTGTGGCTCCTTTTAGGTTTTGATCAGTAGAAAACGAGTCCAACTGGCTCTTTTACTGTTAAAGGTTGCTGACCCCTGATCTAGAGCAAAATAGGGAAACAAAATTGGACTTAGATTTGTTTCTGTGATATGCCGTCACAGTGATCTATTGTAAAGGTAAACTTAGGCTAAAGAATTTCTTTTGACAAAAAGAAAGTCATCCGCAGTCCTAAAGGAAGATATTTGAATAAAATAATCTCCCTGAGAGACTGACTGATTACATTCCTTACAGCTGACCGGACCAGTTTTCCCTTACAGTAATGACGCACTTTAGTCTGGCTCTATATCAACAACTTGCATTTTGCACTTTCAGGCATTTGCCCTGAAGCATAGCTCTTGTTATTGTGCTGTTCGTTGGGTTACCATATTTTATGTTAGGTCAAGAATAATGCTAAGAATTTCTACTTTCACATTCTTCCTAGCTGGTTTTCAAAAATAGAAAAAAAAATGCTTTCTAAATTTTACTATCCTCCTTTTTGGTTAACTTAAGTAAAGACTAATTTATAACATAAACACATCTGTGTTGTTTGTCTACGCCATTAATTTTTTAATCAAAAATTAAGGTTGTGTATATTTCCCTCTCATATATTCCAATATATGGTCCACCAGTTGATGCATAAAAGGTTCAGCTGACTTTGTCAGTCCAATTTGTTTTTACCTAATTTGACCAAATAAAGATATACATTATTAATTTGCATTTATAACTGTTGCATTTTACCGAAGAAGCTTTTTTTTTCTTTCTGCGACTTTATATTTTTTAACCAACAAAAATAGAAAGTCTTTGACACAACAGGTTTAAAAATAAAAAATCTAATAATTGCAGTTTTTTAGACTATTTTGTTCTCTGTGGTTAAAAAAAGTTTGTCATATTAGTTTATTCAGGTATTGTTTGCTGTCCTAAGAAAATAAAAAAGATTCAATTTGTTTAGTGCAAACAACACACATCCCTCACCTTCAGCCAATTATAATTTACCCGACTTGGTAGAAGTAAAGCTTGTGATCAGATGTCTTTTTGGTTCCAATGCAAACGACACGCACAAGGGTCTTAACTGGGACTTGAACTGGGACTTTCTTAAAGTTTACTGTGCGATAAATGAAAGGAAATCGTTTTTTAAAAATGTTTTAACAAGTGTAAGCAAAATCAATCTCTGTTTTGCTGCTTGAAAGCAAAAGTCTACTTCAAACTTTGTCATTTTCTTAAGGTAATTAATTCTCCAAAATAAACGGTATCACTGCTTTCTAATGTATTTAAAAATATAAAAGCTTAATGTTTGTCTAGGCGGAAAAAGTTTTTCTACTGTTGAACTGACATAAAAAAAAACTTTTGTTAGGTGGTGTTAATTGCTTCAGGTGTGGCAAAAATCTATCCAGTTTTAGAATGGTGGCGGAGATCTATTTTAAAACTGTAAAATTCTCTATGTAGAGAACAACAATCAATTGAACAAAGTTGAAAGAATAAAGACACATAATACATGAAAATCAACCACAAGGTAAAATACCATAAATTAAAAATAAATCAAAAATGCAGAAATTCATAAAGTGAAAGCTCATAGTAAAATACATTATTTTAATCTTTGAAAGGCATAGTGTTCCTCTAAGTGATATGATAACACAGTGGTCCCTCGTTTTTATTGTAGGTATTAAGTTCTGAAAATAACCTGCAATAGACAAAATCTGTTGAGCACTATTTTGTTTTTTTTTTTATACTAAATATAGATGTTTTTAGGCTTTAAAATCCTTCACTACACACAAGCTATTTTCTCTGACAAACATGAAACATTTTTACATGTGTTAAAACTTACAAAATTCAAACCTTTACAGACAAATAACACCAATATCATGGTTGTAGATTTGGCAAAACAGTTAGATGATGAAAGGTAAACCTTGTAAAAGTAAGGGAACACTTTATTTCATGCAAATAAGCAGCACGGTTGAAGCTAGATGAGACTTTTGACCTCAACGTGGCAAGTGGTTATTAAAAGGTCCTAAATCTGAATTTTAAGAAAAACCATAGTGCAGAGTCTGATAAGGAAGAAAAGAACTTTAAAACTTATCTATTTATTACAAATTTTTTTTTAAACTTTTTTATACTTTTCACATAGGGGTTGGAATATTAATTTTAAAACATTTTTTCCTTATTTCACACTATTTTTGGTGTTGTGCGTAAAAACGTGAATCTATTGTAAAGGTTTATTGCTATCTTGTTTAGACAAACAAACATGCATTTTCACCTCTAATACTCTGATTGACTGTTACTATCAGGGAGTATTTGAAAACAACATGTAACCCTCAGTTTGACCCTTTATAACCAATACATAGTTATTTGTTTTTTTGTAAGACAAATACACAATACTCCCTTTCATTTGAAGCTTGTTTTTCTTTAAGCAATTCAACCCTTTCAAAAAGCGCATCTGCTGCAAACATTAAAGAATACTGATCAAAATAAAGTTGAAAGCTGGAAGGTTTGAGACATCAAACCTTCTTGTAGATTTGCAGTAACAAACAAACAAAAAGGCATTTTTGTAAAAAGTGTCATACATAAATTGTAAATACAAATTTTAAAATAATTTACCTTTTGATGTCCTCCGTAAGACCTGTCAGGACAAGCAAAACATTTCACTGCGCTGCTTTTACTCAGACACGCGCTTATGTTCATTTCCAAAAGCTTCTTGTCTACTTCCTGAAGGCCACTGAAAGAGTCATACTCGCCTAACAGGTTTATTGGAACAATTCCTTGACACCAAATGTTTTCAGAGATCTGTCTTAGAATTTTTAACTCAGTGACACACTGAGCTAGTTTTCTTCAAATCTTTATTCACTTAACGCAGACTATTATTTTAACACATAGCACAAACAGGTCCTCTTCTCAAGCAGTTTAGATAAAAGGTGTTATACATTTATCATAACTTATTGTGGAAGGTATGTTTGGATCACATCTTTGTGAATTGATGGATTCACTCAACATCATTTAATCTAAAGTTTACATTCAAATCTTCTGTCAATTCTATCCCATTATCACTTCTAAACTGAAAAGGCATCTGGAAAAACAAAGATAACATGATCACAACATCTCTAATACTGTTGGCCCCCCATTTTTCCTATAATAGTCTGGCCCATAAAAGTAAAGGTTCCTCTGTTGGAGCCCTTGAAAGTATTCTTTCTGTCAGACGTAAATGTGCGAAGTTTCTATGAATTTAAAGTGTTTTTCTGGAAATGCAGATATCTGATCAGATTAGGATCTGAGGAATTTGGTGTCAACAGATAAAGTTTATTGATTAGCTTCTACAATCCCTTCCTGACTCCCCTTTGTTTTGTTAACGATGTGTATTGTCTTGGTAGAGATGCCACAAAATATCAAGTTTAAGATTTAGGTATTTCTTGTGAAAAACTGAAAAATCCTCAAGCAAGGGAGAACAAAATGTGGTAAAACAGATGACCTGACAAAGAAACAGAAGAAAGAACTCATTAGCCTTGGTTCATCCATTGTAGGTCCATATAAAATAGAATGGCACAGTTGGGCTGGAGCCACTTTTGCCACCCATTGATTGGCAAAAAGTGATGATGACATTAGAAAGCACCAGTATAGCGCTAAACTAATGATTCTGTTTTCTTCTTTAAGGCGGTATTCTTCTTAGCTGCCCGGAATCTTCTTTCAAATAACATTAAGTTCCTGTTATACATGATGTACAAAAAGTAAAGCAAGAAAAAGACAAGCTGCTGGATGACCTCCATTCCTGTTACTTTACATAGTTGTCGCGTTACAATGACGCCATGACCACCATGCATGCGCCGTGAAAACAAAGCGTTCCGTGGTAGCGAGGCTTAACTGTGTAGAAACGCTCACCAGAATTAACTGGACCATACCCACTACTCCTTACCAGACTGCTCAGTAGAAATGAAGGTTTTAGGAGCTTGAGGATTATAAGACTGAAAACAGTTGTAGATAAGTGTCAAACGAAACTGGTGAAACTGAGGGGAAAGGATAGCTCAATCAGAGAAAGCAAAAAGCAAAATGATTAAAAGCAGCAATCTTTACATAATCTGGTCTGTATAGGTCCTCCAAATGAAAGAATAAAAGACGTATTGTGGAATTAGCTTTAAGGATGTACAAAATCATCTCAACTTTTTTACTAACTGTGAAGACCAGGAAATGAAAAAAATCAGTTTAGTCAACATGCAGCTAAATTTAAAAATAACATAGGCCAAGCATGACAAAGGAAACAAGAAAACAAAGGCAATTGTTCTACTGATCAGAGTTAACACATTTGTCAAAGTATGAAAACAAAAGTCTGACTTGTGTCATATGCTCATTTGGGACCAGGTGTAGCTCAGGGACTTCTCATAGCACCTAACACCTTTAATTGAAGGATGTTGCATCATTCTGGGAAATTTCAGCATGTGTCGCAACAGACCCATGAATGTTTTGTTTGTGTACCTGTGTGAAGTTCTGATGTTCATGCAAGCTCAAACAGGCCACTGTTTTTCACAAGGATGATTGATCATTAGATAAACCAGTTTTGTGTTCACAAAGTTAACAAGGAGTTTTTCCCACTTAATCCATTTTTTTTTTCTTCCGTTGTCTACTCTTTTTTATATCACAAATACCTTCAATTGGAAACACGTTCAACAAGAAAAAGCTATGGGGTAATTTTAGCAGTTTAGAGTGGATTTAGAATTTCTCAATTGTTTGATGGTCAGTTATATATTGGCTGTACACTATTGATCCGTATGTTTATTTTGTCTCATACAAATATGAAAGAAATTCCAAGTCATCGTCATAAGATTTCAACTAATGATTGATCTGTATGCTTTTTTTTTAGAGCTGATACTGATACTGAGTACCGGTACTACCAGTAGTGGTGTGTTTCTCCATCTCAAATAATTCGATATACATCTCCATACATGGTCCACAAACTGACTCATAAAAGATTCAACTAACTTCAGGGCAATATGAAATGGTCCAATTTTGACAGAGAAATTTCTTTTTTCTTACTGTCATTGTTGAGAGAGATAGAAGGTGAAAGGGAAGGAGGTGGTGTCTGGAATGCGGAAAAAAACAAACCTAACTGAATTTAAAGTCAGGAATTTAATTGCGATTGGCTGGGAAGAAAGTAAGCACTTCAGCTATTGGCTCAGAGTGGAGACCGATTGATGAGGTAAGGAGTGATAAATAAATGCCAAACACACCTGTGGTGAGGTAGATCTTCCTTATTGAAATTGCGTCAAATCTTCATTCAAGTGTCGTTTTTTTTTTTTTAGTTAATTATTGTCATCTGATCTGCCACCCTTTATGTTTATCACTGGTTTTCGTCATGTTTTGGTTAATTTATTAAATATTGAGTTTCTGTCATCAAAGCCCAGTTTGATGCATTTGAGTCCTCCACCACCTATTTCTGACACAATGACCTGACCACCTTGGACCCAGCAGGAGTTTTTACTGCATTGGTTTTCTTCCACTGGAGTCCAAGCTGTTCCATGTGTAGCAGGTTAACTAGAAACTAGATAGATTCTAGTTTATGCCAAAGTTAAGCGCCAAACTTTGTCTCAGAGGAAGTGTTCACTGAGACTGAGGTGCAGATAGTGAACGCATATATATTAACAAGTTGAACAACAACAGAAACAAAACATGGACAGTTCATTGCAGTACATCTGTTGTCCATCCTCCAAATGTTAATAGATCCAGCTCCAGTTTGATCAGCACAAGAAAAGTTAATCAAAGATTTACACCAATCGACATATGGAGGTGTAGGTGTGTATACCTCTGTCCGCCCAGTCCAGTTTTGTCAGCTTGAGAGTAGTTGTCAGCATGGATGTGGTTTTCAGCATATATGTGGTTTTTTGGCTCGAGTAGGGCCTTAAATCAAGGCCTAGCAGTGTCCAGACCCTTTAGAACCTGGGCAGTTCCTTGTTACAGTTTCTCATACCGCTCAATTCCGCCCTGTCGCTCCTGGCGAATGCAGCGAGAGCTTGTCTGACTTCCGTCAACAACAGTCATTGTGCATGCCCCCTTACAGACTAAGTCTCGTGATAATGTTGCAATAGCCTCACGAGAATAAAACTAAATCGCGCAATAATCACACCAAATTTTCACAATAGCTTGGGCAGTGGCCTTAGGGAAGCATGGCTCGCCACCTCACATGGGTTTTCCTGTAGACATCTTCAAGTCATGCCTTTCCACATTCACTGTTCCATTCCTGAGGGGGATTGTCCGGCCATCCTTGAAACCTCCTGTTCCTGTGGAGGGTCCCCAGTTCCAGACTTTATGTTCCTTGTCCCTGAAAATGGTTGTTGTTCATCCCTCTTGACCATGTTTGAAGTTCTGGAGGACGGTCGCTGGGGCTGCTCACCTTTCCGTTTCCCTTCCCTGGGGAGAGTCGTCGGGGCTGCTCCTCACTGTAATACAGTTTTATATGAAGGAAAAGAGAAGTATTCCATTGCATACAAATTTACTTTAAATAGTTTACGTGCATTTAACGTTATTATAAGGGTTTAAAGAACAAAGGCTGACATGTTGGCCCATGCAGATTTTCACATAACAAAATCTGGCCCTCTTTACAAAAGATTGGGCACCCTGGTATGAAGTCAATTTTACATTCAGCACGAAACTTGAAGTAATAAGATGGAAAATATATAGAAAATTTGTGTAAGGTAAAAAATGAATCTGAAATAATCTTAGCATGTGTCTTTTCCGCTTAGGGCAGGTCTGTTTACCATTACATCACTCCTGCTTTTTAACCTGATTGGATGGCAGCTATGACTGCTGTTGGTCTGCTGGCCTATAAGATTCGGCTCAGATGAACCTATAACTGGGAGCGCTTTAGGTGCTGCTCTGAATGGACATCTCAATCTGAAATTTTCCATGTTGACAATACTTTCTTCTTAATGTTAATTACAGGTTTGACTCTGAATACATGAAAACTGAAAAATGGTAAAAGAAAAAGCTGCCAACTTCACATATTCTGTGACTGATCTATGCTATGAGATTGATCACTTCAGCTACAAACTAACCTCAAGTCCTTCAGTCATTTGTGTGATCTTATATTTCTTTCTTGCTCTGTTGTCTGTCATCACTGTTTGTGGGAATCTCCTTGTGATCATTTCAGTTGCGTACTTCAAGCAGCTGCACACTCCCACTCACTCTCTCATCCTGTCTCTGGCTGTGGCTGACCTGCTGGTTGGGATCCTAGTTTTCCCTCTCAGCATGGCGTTCTCTCTCAGCTCCTGTTTGTTTTATGAGGGTTTGTTTTGTAAGGTGCGGGACAGTTTCGACATCACCCTCAGCACCTGCTCCATCATGAATCTGTGCTGCATTTCCGTTGACAGATATTTTGCTGTGTGTCAGCCGCTGATGTACAAAACTAAAATCAACCAACGTGTTGTTGTCGTCATGATCGTGATGAGCTGGGGGGTTTCTGCACTTGTCGGAATGGGAGTGATAATTGTCGGGTTCAACAACACTGGATGTGAAGATTCCTGCTTGATTAATGTGTTAATTGGAAACATAACTGGACCCGTTTTATCCTTTTACTTCCCAGTGATCATCATGCTGTGTATCTATCTGAAGATTTTCCTTGTTGCTCAGCGACAGGCGAGAAACATCCAGATCAGAGCAAAGTGTGTAGACGGTGTTAGCAAGATAGAGAGAAAATCCACCAAAACTCTGGCTACTGTTCTAGGAGTTTTTCTCTGCTGCTGGACTCCTTTCTTTCTGTGCATCACGTTCCTGCCTTTTTTCAGCAGTCCAGTCCCTGTTCCTGTGATCGAAACACTGTCCTGGCTCGCCTTATCAAACTCAACCCTGAATCCCTTCATTTATGCTTTCTATTACAGATGGTTCAGGTCAGCCTTCAAAATTATTATCTCAGGAAAAATATTCCAGAAGAATGTTTCTAATTTAAAACTGACCTGACTCATAGTTTGTTGGAAAGATGCAATTGATACTGCAGTACAACACTAAGTAAAAGATGCCCAGATGTATGCATAACAATATTTTACTAAAAGAAAATTACAGCCTCTCTGAAAAAGGTAGACAGAAGGTAGTAATGTAGGAGTAATCAACTGGTTTAGATTTTGTTTAGAAGAAAAACAGGACAGTTGAAAGCTTTAGGATTGTTGTTATATTGTTAATAACAAAATGATTAATTAAATTGAACTGAAATTTTTAAGAAGAGCTGTCAGTTGTTGAGTTTTCTAAAATCCACAGCAATGTGCAATTTGTATGTGATGAAGCAGAACACACGTTTCAAACATGAAGGTGAATCTTTTTTTTTTTTTTTAATTGGCGCTGATTTGAAGACAATTGAAAACGGAAAAATACTGTATTCCTTTTGATGTTCATCTGTTACATTTGTCTAATTTAAGTGCACTCACACCAAGAGTCTTTAGGCAGATGATATGGTAGCAATATTTTATTCTTTGAGTGAAATGTCTCAATAAAACATAACATTTGTAATAAAAGCTGTAATTTAAAAAATGTGCTCATTTTTTTATTTTATTTTATTCTTCAAAAAATTGAGTTGCAATATTGCCCATTTTTCTGTAGATTAGAATAACAGTACCTTTTTTTTAAACATAAAAGTTGAAGATCATTTTAATTCGAATTGTAAATACAGGATTGATAAATTAAAAGTGAGATAGGTTCCATCTTTTAGCACTATCCTTAGGCCGGCTTGCACTGTAATGGTGCATACACACTGAACGCGATTCGCACGACAAATTTGCGTTCCCTGCCCCTTTTACCCCGCGCAGGGAATTCGCTGCCAGCCGCTTGTTAAATAATGTGTTCCTGATGCCGCGGCTGCATGTGGGAGGAGCTACCAGCTCTATCTGTTGATGTGTCACTTATGAATGCATGTATGCAGCGCGAATCGCGTTTGGTGTGAATGCAACATAACGGGGCTGCATTTGACAACTGTGTCTGTAACACACCAAAAGCAGCACAAATTTAAAGCTTAGACAAGGATCAGCCGTTGTATGGAGTCAAATCAAGATCAGTTTAAAGTGAATAAAAAACCCACATTGCAAATTTGAAAAATGGACACTGTCTATTATTTCTATAATTTGAAAAAAATGTGATAATTTGAAAACCGCTTCAAAAGCAACTTATCCATTGTATACCCCGAAAAAAAATAAACAAATAAGAAAATTAATATTTTTCAATTTTGAAGAAATGCTGAACAATTAAAGAAAAACAAATACAATCCTAAAACTGTTATCAAATAAGAAAAAAAAAAGTTTATCACATAAACCAAACTTTTAGAGAGCTTTATCTCTACTGTAAACCTCATCAGGGGTGAAGGCCTCATTCAAAACCATTTTTATAAATATGGACAGGCCCCCTAGATACAGTGCAGAATTTAACCATGAGTTTAATGAATAGATGTCTACGATCTGTACTGATTTTGACTGTATAATTATAGTTGGCGATTTTAACATCCATTTTGACAACCCCGAGAACAAAGAAACTAAATAAAACTCTGGACAACTTTGGTTGACTCAACCTGTAACAGAAGCCATGTTATTTATTTATTTATTTATTTATTTCAAATGTATTGATTAATTTATTGTATCCAAAACTGAAGCTGTCAAAACTGTTGATGAAGTTTACAATCAACTTGTCAATAAAGTTGACAAAATCCAACAAATCTTGCTGTCCCTGCTCTTGCTCCTTCAGTGCTTAGAATTGTGCACAGTCTCATTGCAGGTCCTCCTTGAACACTTCAAGTTTTCTCCGAAAGGAGTGAATGGCTGTCATCAACTCACGGATTGAATTGAATTGTCTTTTTCAGTCTTCTTTAATGGTCAGGTAAATGTCTTCTGCCCTTGTAATGGTCTCAAGGGATGTAATACCTAATAGAGCTTCACAAAATGATTTCTGGTCTCTGTTATAAAACCTGACATACACCAACAGTTGAGCATTATCACTTATATCTGTGGATTCATCCAAAGCCAAGGCTACACATGGTGCTTTATGCATGGGTTCATCCAGCTGGATTAGTACATCCTGAGTTAAAATGTCGCCTCTCTTCGTGGAAGATGATGATAACATGGATTCTTGTTTTCTTTTTTATCACAAAGTTCTTGTTTCTGTTTTCCTTCAATAAGTGGTTCTGCATGCATACACTCTTAAACAATACCTCCATCAGTAAATGGATTTTTATGTTGGCCTAAAACCCAAGCCACTCTGAGGGAACATTCATGGGCAGGTTGTTGGGCAGTAAATGTGTTGCTCAAGATCCTGGTAGATTACCTGTATTGGGCTCTGAGACGACTAATTTTTTAGGACCTCACTTTTGACTTCAAGGGGAACATCTCTTTAAATGTTTTATGCTGTGTTTCATAGTAGCGTTTGGCATTCACACTTTCAATGAGTCCAACGGTTTCAGAGCAAATTAGACATTCTGATTTAGAACTCTGAGTGGGAAGTAAAAGCAGAAAGGACTCTGTTCATTTAGGATTAAATTTTTCTCTTGATCACATTTTTCCTCCACATTTTCTCCGACTCTCGTGTTTTTCTCCTCAATTTCTGTCTCCCATGTCTTGTCTTCCTCACATTCTGCGTCTCTCCGTTTTTTTCTCCTCACTTTTTGCGACTCCCTCGTCTTTTCTTTTTTTCTGTCTTACCTTCACTTCCTTTGGATCACTCACCTTTCCTCGCTTTTCCAAAATTCTGTTTCTGTCAACTGCCTTTTAATTCCAAATAACTTTCTTTACAACTGCCAGGCCAGCGGACTTCCACCGATTGAAGATTTGATTGGGTGCGTGGTATCACATCTACTGTGTAACTTGCATATGATTGAATTGTGGGTCTCCTCATTCACTAGGCAAGACCAAGATACGGCAAGACAGGCAGATGTTGTGAACAGAATCTTTAGTTTTCCTAAATAAAACTTCCTTCAAAATTAGAAAACAAGAAGGCAGAAAGAATCAAAGTTAGCACATGCATATTTTTCCCTGTCTGCTGCCTGCACCGAGTGGTCTGGGTCCACATGACTCAGCATATAGATCTGGACCGCGGTCCGCCAGTTAGTGACCCCTACTGTAAAAGAACTGTGACAATGTGAGTAGATAAGCGGCAGTTTTTTTTCAAATGACCCAGGTTGGTTCCATTCCCTGGTAGAATAACGGAGGTAAAATTGTTAGCAGCAACAATCATGCTAAAAATAGGTTTTTCTTTTGGTGTTTAGACAACTGGATATATTTTGTTCCACCCTAAACACATTTGTGTCCTATTCATGATTTCCATAAATATAAAATGTAATTTTAGAGGTGTATGAACTTTTTTAAGAAAGGGTCTAGGACCCATGAAATCAAAACAGTCAGAGTGAAGACGTCCACCTTGTTCTGCCATCAGTAGATATGACTTTCGAGAATCTGTGCAACAAGTTTTGGGGCTCCTCAAGGGTCGATTTTAGATCCCATTCATCTTAATTGGGCCATCAGGAGACACAGCATCAGCTTTACATCGCTGTCTCCTGATGACCTTGAGCCCATAAACACTCTTTTAAATTGTATTTTAAGGATAACGTCATGGATGACAGAGAACTTTTTGCAGCTAAACCAGGACAAAACAGAAATTTTAATCATTGGTCCTAAAAACCTTCTCATTGTATGAGAAACTTAGGTGTACTCTTTGTTTCCAAGTTGAATTTTTTCAGAATTTTGTCATCTCAAAAATCTTGCCTGAGTCCAGCAATTCCTGTCTCTTGCCTCCCTTGGTGGGGAGGTTGGGGTCCAACATTTCAGCCTCACGGCTATGGAGTTGACCCCGTTGCTGAGGGGATGTTCCTGTTGTTGAGCTGGCTCCTTAAATGTTTTGTCACAGCTGTGGCAAGTTTTAAAATTCCTTTATATGTATTTATTATGTCTGTGGTCATGGGTTGTATGTGTTAATGGAGGCAGGGGGAAGGGTAACAGGTAGGGCGGGTTTCTTTTCTTTCTTTTCTGAAGTATGAGAAGCCTTTTTTTGTAAGGAGTTTGAAGAAGAGCACATGCCTGTACAGAGAAAGACAGCTGCATTTAACAGACAATACCCCAAGGCCTACTTTGAAATGTGGTTTACAACAGGTTGTTCTCACCCTACTAAGCCCGCTCTGCGTGACATGCGGCAATCAGCTCTCTTATGCTGGTACAATTTTATTTTATTTTTATATGCCACACTTGAATAAAAGGCTTGACAAGGCTTAAGTTGCCATACAGTGTTTCAGTTCCGTATTGATGGTTTATGGAACATCTCAGGAACAATCTAGATCACATTTGCAGAGTAAAATAAGAATTCAAACAAACTAAATATCTGTGAACTATACTACCTTGAGAGTAAAGCCTTCAAACTTAAAAACATGAGGCATGCATATGAACACCTGCTGACAGGTGTCTCACTGATTCTGACAGAAATCATTCATTTGCTTCAGTTATGGACTCAAAAAGTTGTGCTACAACATTCTTGCATTTCAAAGAAAGGGCCTCATAAATTATATCCAGACTCTAACTAGTTTGTTTTTAAAATCATTTTGTTGATCAAAGACAAAAGTCTTTTGACTAAGGTTTAAATCTTACTTCCGTATTTTTTTTTGTTACATTGCATGTTTTGTGTGACATAGGGGTACCACTTTTTTTTTTTTTATCCCTGTCTGCATCTCTGTTTGCTTTCAGTTACAAATGTGGGTTAGCAAAAACAAAAAAAAAAACATCAAGATCCCCCATGATTTTCCAACAGGAAGAGTTTCAGATATGTCAACAGTTGTACTTTTTTTTGCATCAGCTGAAGCGCTTTCATTTTCTCTGTTGAAGATGCCAGGCTTTGGAGTGCTCACTCATCTGAATCAGGAATTTCAGTCCTTCTTTTTCAGCTGAAGTGCTTTGATTTTTTCATCTGGTGAAGGCGAAAAACAAGAAA
The DNA here is from genome assembly GCF_002922805.2 of Oryzias melastigma. Classification (NCBI taxonomy): domain Eukaryota; kingdom Metazoa; phylum Chordata; class Actinopteri; order Beloniformes; family Adrianichthyidae; genus Oryzias; species Oryzias melastigma. The sequence continues at coordinate 11,055,599 of NC_050535.1, forward strand.
CGTAATTCCCCCATGCAGTTTACATGTACTTAAACAGAAACTACATCAGTAACAAAGTTATAAACTGCAATGGGGAAGTTGATGGCGCACAATAATTCATTTTCATTTTGTACATGTTTCTGTTTCATGTTCTAGTCTTGAGTTTGGTGAAAACGCTTTGTCGTTGGGACAATTTATGGTACAATAATGAACTGTGAGCTGGTGGTGTCATTGGTGCTTTTGCGATAAACGTTTTCTTTTTGACGTGTCACCTTTGGTCATCTGATAGAGATTTTTTCCTTTGTTGCATGGTGAAAGTTCCATATTTGGCTGCTCACATCACCCTGCCAGCTTACTTTCTCTTAGTTCTGATCATAACTAGTGTTGTAATAAAATCACTGGATGACCACTGATTTAATTCAAATAACACAGCATTTTTATCCTGATGTTCACATTTTAAGCACAGTTTGCTCTTCTTTTGAGGCATTTCCTCGTCATTTTAACCCCCCTGCCCGGGTAGTCTTCACCATCGTCAACAGAGTATTCCTCCTTAGAGTTAATGTCACAGAAAAGGCCTGTGTTCCACATAGGTTTTAACATGTGATAAGTATTAACACCGGAGCTGTAACCATTGACACAAAATAACACACACTCTTCAAACTCCCACAGTTCTTTGACTGTTTGCACAGTTAATGTAATTCCATTGGATTCTGAAGTTTGAGGAAAGTAACTTTATGGAAGTAAAGTGCTGCATATACTGTAGGCACAAAGCAGCTTTTCTCCTAATCAGAATTAAGTGGTTAACTGTGTTAATGCTTTACTACTGTAAAGTGTTGCATATCAGTGTTTTTCTTATCTTCAGGAGGAACCACTTTAATTGCATAAACAGTTAAATAATTATGATAGTTTAAAGAATGTCTACACTGAAGCTAAAGCTCAGATCTTAAAGGGCTAAGAATCACCTTGAACCGGAAACTTCTTACTACGACCCTCACTGCCCTGGGCAACCTAAAATCTACAGCAACTGTACTGCTTAATTTGCTGTGAATGAGTTCAAATGATTATACCTTTAATTTTGTTATGCAGCCACCAAATATGAGCATTTTTGTTCTGAACAGAGGGGTGAATGTGGGTACGTCCGTGAGCTGTGAGGATCGACTATGTGTATGCATTCTTTTTCTTGCTGTAGTGGATAGAACTAGTCACTATACCACTAATACTCAAATGAAAATATCTTCAAATAATTATGATCCACCTCTCTATAAATGGGTTGACCAACACTGTAGGGAAACTGTAGAGGTACATTTATGTTCCTTAAGGTACAATCTGGATTAGTGTTCCCTCCAGGGATCACAAGTGAACCTCAGGGTACTGATGTGTACCTTTTTGAAGGCCTTTAAGGTACATAAATGTTCTTTAGCCCTAAAAAGTACACATTTGTTCTATTTGTTTAAAATTTTAGGGTACAATTTTATGGGGGGGGACAGTTCTGTGTTTGGGTGGACAGGGGTCGGGGTGAAAAACAACAGCTAAAGACTTTAAGAGATTTATAAATGTTTTATTCATTCAATTTTTAGCTACTTTAATATATCATTTTATGACTAAGTGTTAAGAGAAAATTATTTTATATGAGTGAATGTGAACTATTAACGTCATTATATATTAGGCCTATGTTATGTACGAAATTAACTTTTAATAAGCAATTATTCTTTTCTTTTTTCTTTTGTTTTAATTTTATAATAACAAAGACCAAAATAGAAACATCTAAATAGATCATATGACTCTTTGCCAAAATATAATTTCAGAAAAAATTATGGTGAAAAAACATTTTTTTTTTTTTTCTCCAAAATCTTCCCGCCCTTCGGGTATTTGACTTGAACAAAGTCAGCAGTCATAGACAGTTTGCAGTCACAGTCTGCGTGAAGCGGGAGGAACCATTATGAGACTGGCTGAGCTCTCGGTGGAGGAACTTTTAAAAATGATGCATGGAAGAAGTTGGTATCGATGTTACTGAGATTGAAGATCAAATACTCAGAGGTAAGCACATTTTAAAATTCAATCTTGTTTTCTACTCTTAGTTAATTCCTTTTTTTTCCTGGCGCCTGCTCACGACTACTACATTCTACAAAGATAAGCTGTATTAAATAAGCTAGCCGTAGTTAGCGTGGCTACTGTCGAAATAAACAAGGCAAAATCCAACGACTAAATGGATAAAGTATTTTATGTATTTATTTATTTTACGTTTAACCACTTTAGCTTTGGTTACGTGCCAGTCAATGATTTGGGGCTTGCTAGCTAGTTAGCATGCTAACGTTCCTTACATAGCATGCTAGCACTACTTAAATGAGCTGAAATCAGACTTCTTTTAACTAGGACTTCCGTGGTTTAAAAAAACATTTCAAATAATCTCTCTGTAGCAGTCCCCAGGATGGAATAACTAGACGGAGATTTTCAAACGGGTGCAGGAGTTTACTGTTGTTGATTGTCTTGTTTACAGCGACCAAAGACATCCTCATTTACAAATAGCACCGTGAAAACTGTAAATAAACACAAAAATAATATACAATTTCAGAAAACTTTTGGTTTGGAACACTCAAAATACACAAGTTCGGTTTGTCACGTGCATATGCTCTTTACTCGATAAAACAAAATATGAACTCGTCCATAAAAACAAAATTTACAAGAAATTATACATGTTTAATGTCCACAGGCTACTTAATTAAAGTCACACACCTCACTCCGCTTTCCAAGGGCTGCAAGTTATGGATCAATTCTCTCCGCAAAAGTCCAGCGTGCCTGTCGCCATTTTAGTCCAATATGCGCTGATCTTGTGTACAAGTGAGGAAGAATGAACTAGGCGCGAGCGCCCCCCAGTGGACGAATAACGTACATTAACACTCTCCAAGTAGAATTTTTTTCCATTTTCTTTTCTTTTGTCCCCCTTTAAGTTGTGTAGCTAATTAAGTTTGGTAAATCAAGTTGCTAAAGTTCACACTAGGTACAGGACTAATGTTGAAAATGTTCCTTAAGCTAAGTACGTCAAAGTCGAGGCTTGCGAGCCACCTCTGGCCTGTTGTAAAATTATATTCGGCCTGCGAAATAATTTTATTGGTATTAATTAATGGGCCGCCAAAATGTACCGCTGAAAACATACACACTACAGATCCCATAATGCAGCGCTTCAGCTGTTTTGGCGAACACTTCCGCTAGCCCCAATTGTACAGGAGATATATGATACATTTATGAAAACAGAACCTTTTAAAAACGGTTGGAGGAAGAATACATATTTACAGACATTACTGATAAATCCGTGTGTCTCATTTGTGGAGCGAATGTCGCTGTAATTATCAGTCATCTAAGACGGCGCTATGAAACAAACGTCAAATACGCACTTTGTTGAGAAACTGGGCGCTTTGGTAATTTTGAAGAACAAAAACTGAATTCTGAGTTGCTTTGTAACCCGTTTGCCGTCGATTTGGAAACTGCTCTCGTGCAGATTTAGATGGAGTTGCAGTGTTTTGGGACACACCAAAAGCAAAGTACAACACTGAAGGGCCCGCACAGTTTACTCTATTTCCGCATGCTCCGGCTCCAACCTTGTGCATGTTCAATAGCACATTACTGCAAGAAGTCCTTTTTAGTGATGAAGAGGAACTAAACGGCAAACAGGATTCGTCTCACTGCATCTACGGTCCACACAGGACTTCAGACCAAACGCAAGCCAACTTGACAAAAAATGATGCCAGGCATCCAGCTCTGATAAAATGAAACGAGTGCAAATGAAGCAGAATTTGATTATCTGAAAAGCAAACGTCTGATTCATATTTCCAGGTTTTGTCAGATTTTTCATGCAGCATATTCCAGTTTTAAATTTGTGTAATTTTGACAGAATGGAGAACATAATCTTTTGGTATATAAAATATGCAGCATAAGATATCACTTCATACCTACAGATATTACTAATTCAGACACTCGTGTCCATTCAGATGAAGAAATTTTTTACCACAGATTTTCATGTAAACCTATAGCAGCTCTAAGACCAAATTAAGCACAGTTTTTGTTCATTTGCAGCTGTGTGAGGATGTGGAGCGACTTCATCCAGCATTGCTTCAACACATCCCTTCTCTGTGTTGTGCCTGTAGTGCCTCGTCTGGCTAAAGGGGATCCTCCAATATACCGGGAGACAACAGAAGTGGGTCTAAGTGAAGAGGTACCAGGTGCATACTATATTCTTATTGCCTGCATCATTATTACATATAGAACTATATGAAAATTTTATGAATTGTCAACCTTAAGTATTTCACTATAATCTACTTACACTAGCATGGGTCTTTTAAAATGTCTTGTAAAAAAATGTAAAGCATTAAAAATATTTAATCTTAAATGTATCTCTTGTAGACATCCATTGTAAAGCTGCCCTCGTCTTTCTGCCATTCATGCCATTCATCTTCAAGGAGAACAGTGATCCCTTTATCGCTCTTGGAAAGGTATGTAACCTGCAGATATCTACTGTTTTATTTTATCCAGTACACTTGAAGTTAGTGACTTGTAGGGCTGTGGATCGTTACTTAGGTGGCGATTACGATTCGATTCACGAATCAAACCACGGTTCTTATTTTTTAATATAAAGTTTGTTGCTAAGTTTATGTCTTTTTCCTGGATGTGTAAAATTGTGATTATATGTATTAAATCACCATCATTTACACCTTTATTTAGAACAGGAGATCAGAATCAACAAAACTGAAGATTTAGATAGAAAGAAATGGCGTTTTAAACTTCGTTTGTGAACCTTCTAGTTAAGTTCAGCAGGAACATAAAAAACATAAGCATCATTGTGGATTTGAATCATTGAAGAACAAATCCTAAAAAAAGTTCTCCAGTTTTTCCATCCTCAAATTTCTGCTACACTTTACGTTGTAAGCATTAAATATTGGTGCAAATCTAGTATAAAAAGTCGCTTTTGTCCCCGATAGATTCAGCTGATTCACATTGATTACATCCGCTCTTCAGCTGTGCAGAGCTGCATATCAGTGTGAGGCTGCGGTTCTTTCCTTTAGAATTTGCTGAAGTTACAATACTTTGTGCCAACAGTGTCATGGAAAAACTCCACTATTACCCCACTCAAGAAATACTCATAAATTTAATTTCAAGTCTGATTTAGTTTGAATATGTCCTCAATCATAAAAAAAAGAAAAAATGCTACAAGAACACCAAAAAAAAAAACGGTTTTAATTTGAGTGGGTCTTAAAGAATAATGATGGGACAGAAAAAATGAGTTTTTGGAGAGAGAATGATCTTTTTAATCAGAGCTTTAGAAGAAAAAATAAACACAATAAAGTGTTCTTATGTCCTGTTACCATGGAGTTTAGAAGTTCATCATTTACTTGTTATGATTCTTAACCTAGATACAACATTAGGTTTAATCAGCCATTGAGATGTCTTCTGTTTTTTTTTTTCATAAACTCTATGATTGACAGTTTTAACACTGTTTTGGATACACACACACTAAAAGTTACATAACTTTGGTGTTTATGCTCTCGCGGTTTCAATCTCACATACTTTTTAACCGCAGTGTCGCAGCAGACATAAGGAAAAGTATCAAGTTTGTCTACACAGAGCGGTGGATGGAAAAGAGGAGTGGCAGGCCGCAGTGGCATAACTAGATGCAATTATCACAAGCCCATTACAGGTTTTCCAAGCAGCAGTGATTGGTTAAAGGCATCTGAGCAGAGCGTGCTGGACCATGGTGGTTATTCTATGGTGTTTTAAAAAGAATAGAAATGAGCAGAAAAGAATGTCATAGTTTCTGCTGTCTTTTATCCTACCTTAAAAGCACTGTAGGAACTTCAACAGGTGAATCAACAACAAAATGACATATTTGCTTAAGTAAATGCAAAACAATAACAAAATATTACTGGAAAATTTCCTTTTATTAACACCACTGCAACCTCAGTTCCACAAAAAGAAAGCTGAAAATGTCAGATGGCAGTTTAACAATGTATTGTAGAAATAGGCAGGCTTATACAAACACCACGAGGCAGACACATGACCAGCTCAGTTTCAACTTTTTACTCAACTTTGTAGATTTTACTTTCTCATTTTGTGACTAAATTTATGATGCTGCAACTTTGATCAATAAGTCTTAAAAAAAAAAAAAAAAAATCAAATCTAAGGCATTTAATTGGTTACATTTCTCTGTCAATCAAAGCAGCGTTCACCACAAGTTGGAGAAATCAAATTATTTCAGCCATAGTATGAAAAGTAAAAATGTTTTAACTTTGATATGGATTTGACTTTAGTACTGTGTTAAAGTTTTGAACAAGGTTGTGTTTAGACATTTTACTGTCTAGAAAGACATTAAGAAAAACGATAAAAACCATACAAGATTCAATCTAAGATAAAAACCTGAGAATATCACAGCTTCTCTTCTCGCTATCACAGATTTTAATGGAGGGTTTTACAAACCTTCATTTTAGTTTACTTGTTTCTGTTACTTTTTTGGATAAATGTTGCTTTCATACCAAATTTTTAGACGAAACATTTTGAAAATGTTGACTTCTTGATGGTCCTGGCCTGAATGAGGCCTGATTGACAATTTTTGAGCTACTCTAGCTTTAGAAAGTATTTCAAAAAAATGATGATTTCTAGTTGTTTTTTGTCATATTACTTAATGTTATCAAAGTTACTTCCACACGCATTAAAAAAAACAAAAACATATGGATTATCTTGACTAACTTTTTTTTCAAGGTTAAGTTCTTTGACTTAATCTTAGTTCCTGCTAACGTCTGGTTTCAAAAGCAAAGACGCCAGAAGCTTAACATACCTTTTCAGCTGCTGTGAGATTATAATGCCTACCTGCAGAATTCATGACTGACTTACTTTGACTGGGAGGTGAAGATATACTTTGAGTTTTTCCATTGTTATTGAGCAAAAATCCCCTAGAATTGGTGCCAAACCTGCTCTGACAGATTTACTGGTTATTCCCAGTATTGTTGAAATCTTTTAGGGCTGTCAAATTTATCAAACAGAAATCAGAAAAAAGTATGTAACTAATTTGTATTCTTGGCCTCTCAGACATGGTAGTTTTTCATTTAATGAAAAAAGTGAAAGTTTTGCACTTGTTAAGTTTTATGTTGCTAAACTTAAAAGGGATCCAAATCATTTTAGACATTTAAACCTGCTGTGGAATAGCAGATTCATTTCCAGTTCTTCCTGGTTTGCTTAGCTTCACATTCTGTCTCTAATGCTAAGTTTATACCACCTTCAGATACACGCTCAAGCCACATCTCTCATTTTTTAATTAATAGTCTATGTAAACTTGCGTTAATGCAAATTTTTTGCTTTCGTGTTCAAAACTCTCACATTCGCATGTCCCTACTTAAGTTTTTAAGTCTGTTTTAATCTTCTACAAACAAAGCATGTGGTTATTGAACGCGTGTTGAAAGTAAAAGCATGTTGAACTCTAGTAGTGACGTTTTAATGCACAGAAGTGCCAACCCTTTGAAAACTGACCATTTTAGAAAAATCAACAGTATCGGTTTGTGTCTGACTGGAATTTCACCACAAAAAGTCTTTCATATTTAAAAATAGAGCTGTTAAAGAAAAGCCAGGAGCAAGATTTGCACTACTTCGACATTTTGCACCAAGTCTCTTTCAACTGTGAGTCTATGTGCCAATATTGGGTAGCGACGGTCCAGTGTGAACACTATGAACTAAAAGCGTTGTCAAGAATCCGCATTTAACACGTGACATGTGGTGTGTAGATACGTAGTATAACAGTAATATGTTTTCCAGTAAAACCATGTGGAAGGATGGAATCATATCCTCAGACATTTTTATAGCATCATCTTGTAACAGACCAGCAGATGTGCTGATAAGTGGCTCAGTTTCACACTCCATCATATCTGAATGTAGGGCCCAGATACATAACTAAAGTATCCATTTGACCATTTGTCTTGAAAATCTTTAATTTGTCATTTATTTTTGTTATGAGGGGAAATAGATGAAAAAAAAATCTTAGTTGTTCACAGGTGGTTAAAACAAGATTTTTTTTCTTTTTACTTTTTACGATTTGTATAGAACATTTTTCTTTTCTTTTGACATTTTGCCACCATCACTGCTCATACAAAAACTTGGGAAATAGATGACAGCATCAACCTTGAGAGTAATTAGCTAATTGCTATGAAGGCTGGAAGTAACTCAAACCTGTAGCTGTATTGCCCTCTTCTGGAGAAAGGCAAACATCAACATTTCAATACTTTACTGTAAAGTCAAACTGAGCATAAACTGTCCCCCTGTTTGTGTGAATCCTGTTTAGTACTGTCAATACTGTCAACTTACTGTGCTCCACATAATGATTCCATTTGTTCAATTGAATAAAATAAAACAATTTTAATAAGCTCTTTGTTAAAAAAATAAATAAATAATAACCACAATTTAGATTAGCATTATACTTTATTGATCCTATAAAGGGGGAATCATCCTACGTAAATAACTTAAAAAATTCAAAACCGAAGTATGTTGGCTGGCACGAATAGCTTCACTATTGGTGCATCACAGTGAATTACTTTTTTCATCATTTTGCAGCAACAAAATTATGCAAAAATAAAGGTGACTAATTTGCTATATAGAACACTAAAACATTGTATTCCATTAAAGAAAACCCTGCATTAACTCCTAAAAAATATAAATCCTTAAGATAAATAACATATTATTGGCTGTTCTGGCACATCAATAAAAATACAAACTATTGGCAAAAGTCAGACGGAAATCTTAAAAGATAAATAATGCCTAACTAAAAGAGTGCTAAGAGACACTATGGAAACTCCCTTGTAAATGTCACAAAGAGTCACACCCCGATGTGGCATTAATGTTTGTCCAACTGGTTTATAAAAATGTCTTCTTGTAAGAGACTGAACATAAATCCCAAAATATTTCTGCAACCCCCCCGACTCAAAGTCATTACAGAAACAATGAAATCCTTTAATTAGAAAATAGAAAACAAACAAAAATAAAACACACTTCTATCACATTAGGCTAATTCATTTTTTGTGATAATTAACTAAAGTCAGTAGAGTTTGATTGATTGAAAAGGAGTGGGAAGAAGTGAATTTATATAATCCCACCCCTACTTAATTACTTAATTTCACTGTTTTGCATAATTATGTAATCTAATATCTAATTATCTATTATCTAATAACTTATTATCTAATCTACATGTAAGCAAATTGTTTCATGATTCCCAAACCAATTACAATCCAAGCATGATAAATCCCGACAGTATTGTCTTAGAAACATTGAGAAAACAAAATTCCCTGGTGAATTAAGCTGTTTGTCCAGTACTATCTCACAAATAACTGACCTTAATGTTGAAAATGTTGGAGCTCCAAAATTAAATCAACTATGGATACCCCAGACTGAAGAGTGACTAGATCTGTAGTCCGTCTGGTAAATCAGAATATATCTTAAAAAAAGGCAGAAAGCCAGTTATCCACTGTGGAGCACATTAACATCTGAAAATGCATTAAAAATGTTGTTTACATCACAGCCCTCCAGGAGTCGTCATGGAACTATAAAAGTAGGAACAGCAGTTTTAAAGTGTACCCACAGTTTTGAATGGGTCGCTCAGTGTCTTCTTCATTTTTACTTCTTTTTAATTCATCTTTTTGTACTTTTAGTTTTTCTTTTTTTGTGTGTCAGATTCTTCACCAGATTCTGTCTATTGGTTACTAATATTTTAAAATAAAACAGTACAATGATGTTTGATCTCATGACTTAAAACAGTGAAGGAATGTGAGTCAGTTTTAGTTCCTCATAGTAATAAGATAAGTCATCCAACTGGATGTCAGCAGGGAACTTTTTGAAAAGACGGATGTACTAAAACTGTTTCCTCAAAGAAAAATGTTTTGTGAAAAAGATGACCATTTTGGCTCTAACCTTCTAAAATATTCTTTAAATATTTGGTATAAAACACAACTTATTATAGTAGCCTTTAGTGTTTTGTATTTTTTTCTTCCTTTCTGTTTTGAGTTTCCATGTGTAAACTTAAAAGAATTGTCAACTTGTCGGAATGCTTCATTTTATTCCCAAATCTTTGTTTTTTTCTGTCTTGTCTCAGATCATTGAATTTCACATTATCATTTGCAGGTGCTCTCTTTCTATATAGACCTATTTAAAATATTGAATAGTCTATATTAGGCCAATTTAAAAATAGCCTCAAATTAGGCCTTCTCTTGTTCCAATGTAACAGAATAAATTAATTTGAAACATAATTTGGAAATAGGCTGTTTTCTCTGATTTGCCTGATTTTGATTTTAACCTGCTTGGTCCACTTACAACAAACTTTCTGTAATTTATCTTGTCAAAAGGTTACTAGCTTACTTCATAATGCTGCAATGAAAGTTGATGAAGGTGAGCAGCCATGAATCTTTACTTAACTGTAACTGTGTAAAGCTCTTAAAAACCTCATGAGGCATGTGTCATTTTCAAGAGAAATCCCTTCGTGATCTTACAGGACTATTCCCAACCTTAAATGTATAAACTTTCCTGACGTTTTTTAATAACTCAAGCATTTTCCAAAAAGGAAGTTGAACACCAACTAATCAATAAGCAGAAATTTGCACGGTCACTTGCAAAAGCATGCATCTGTCCTTTTTTGACATGTCTTTGTCTAACTGACCAGAACAGAATCCTGCAAGCTTGATGAGCCCAAAGCTTTGTGGGATCAATAACTGCCGTCTGCTAGACTTTAAATCTGAGCTGTCTATCTTTTTGTATTTTTTCACTTGAGACTTAAAGTACTGCTGTCAGAAATTGACAGATGACAGTTTAGTTGTAGAGAAGAGACAAAAGTTTGATCTGATGTGCCACTTCATGATGTAACGTGAAGGTAATCACGGTGACAGATTTTACTAGTATCAGTGGCTAGAACTTTATGTGATCATACAAGTATCTAGAAAGTTTGCTAGATTTCTTCCCCAAACTCTCCAAATAGAGAAAAATGTGATCTTTCTTTTAGGAGGCAACAGGTTCGTTTTCATGTTTTATTAGTCACAAACGTTGTGCTATGGTAGTTCAGAGGTAATACGAAAAAAAAGATGCCAACAGACAGAAAAAAGTCAATCAAAAAGGGACTTCTACTAGCTTTCAGATGTCAATTCTGAAGGAAGCACCCAATTTTTTCAGACTTTTGTAAAAATGTTCTAATATTTTATTTCAGCGAATCCAAATCAAGCATTGTTGAAATTAATCCTCTGATATTTAAAGTATTTCACAGTGATCTGTTGCAGTTGTAAGCCTTACAAGTCTGTAGTTTGATTAAAGTCACTCGTCACCAGATATCAAACAAACAGTTTTATTTGTATGGATTAAAAAATAGAATCTGTAGAAATTTGTTTTTAAATTACCAGGCTACATGGATGTAAAGTCTAAGAAATCATCCTAAAAGAACATCTCTATCTGATACAATCATGGACAATTCCATCAACCCTAAATGCTAAGAACCTTGAATTTCTTGTTTAGCAGGAAAGTGCAGCTGTACCACAACTGTTTTCGTCCTCAACTGCCATCATCAGATGTATTCTAACGCCTGGTTCACACTGCCGCTTCCATTTGGCGCCCTTGTTAACTTATTGTGTGGTTCACACCAGGCGTGGAGCGCCGCGGTCCTCGGCGGAAGGCTCACGCTGTGCATTTTGGTGTCTGGTCTACTTTGTACACGAGCCCCGAGCGATCCCATCAATTCTGGCAGGAAGTCACATCCAAATACAGGAAAAAAAAATACAGCTTATTTTCAAAATATAACCAATTTTTCGCAATAAAACACAGCAATTGATAAATGCGACCATGTTTTTGTATCTAAACAGACTGTAGAGATAAAAATAAACACAATCACAACTCACGCAAAGACAGATACACAAAAAGCCAGACACACACACACACAAACAGACAGATCAGCGTAGTGGGCCGACTCTGGAGCGGGGCATGGGGCTGGGTTTTGACAACAAGAGAGAGGCAGAGAGCAGTTCTTCTTAGCAGAAATATTGTAACCTCCCACTTGTATTCTCAAATAAAAGGAGCAAGGCAAGAATCAGTCCTTTGAGAAAAAGGAGGATGGCATCCTTCCCATCATACTTGTTTCTCCCTTATGCATAAGTAACTGCTTGTTGGTGAGGTCACTTACTGAGTTTTTCTCTCTAGTGTCGAGGTGAATTTTCTTGACAAAGGTTTATCATCTTTGTGAAAACATTTATTTATATCTTACTCAATGATTGAGTCAAATAAATTGCAGTTAGGATACAGACAAGCATATAATTATTACACAGATGATAAAAATGAGTGCTATTAAAGTAACTGTTCGGATGTCTCTTCCTTCATAATCAATACAAACTCTTTTTTTATTTTAATCTTATCACAGTACAAGTAGATGTTAAAGTGTTTTTTCCAAGGTGAGAAAATAAATATACATTTAACATTCTAATTACAAAACATAATTAATTAAAAAATAATTAAAGCTCACATTTCTAAAAAAAAAAGTATTTCCTGTTGTCATCAGCATTCAAAACAAAAAGATGACAATGATGTTACTTCTTATGTCACCATAAAAAACATAACTGTCCACTTTTTTCTTTTAGTTGTCGGTTTCTTTCAATAACAAGTTAAGGAATATGTTCCACTATTTCATTTGGGGAGCGTTAGAACTGGTGCTTCATTTCCTTCCATCCATCTTCTTGTCCGCTTCTTCCCTTTCGGGGTCGCGGGGGTGCCGGAGCCTATCCCGGCTACTGACGGGCGAAGGCGGGGTACACCCTGGACAGGTCGCCAGTCTGTCGCAGGGCCTCAATCACACACCCATCCACTCTCATATTCACACCTAGGGGCAATTTAGAGTCACCAATTAACCTATGAAGCATGTTTTTGGACGGTGGGAGGAAGCCGGAGTCCCCGGTGAAAACCCACGGATGCACGGGGAGAACATGCAAACTCCACACAGAAAGGTCCCAGCCGGGATTCGAACCAGGGCCTTCTCGCTGTGAGGCAAGAGCACTAACCACTGCTCCACCGTGCAGCCCCGTGCTTCACTTCCTTCACAGTTATTCTTTTTTTTTTTCAGATTCCTAAAATTTTCACTTCAATGTGGAGTCCATCACATGATTTTTCTGTTAGAAATGTTGTTTTGAGTCACAAACCTCTCACACAACAAACATTACTGGAGAAAATTACCCTTACTTTCAAGGTACCACTACAGAAATAATGTTGCATGCATCACACAAGGAAGGTGGGACCATCGACCTTCTGTCCCCTACCCCATCCCTGGCGGGGGTGCGGGGAACCTCGGCCTGG
>NC_050535.1:11069830-11124612 GCF_002922805.2 Oryzias melastigma
TACATGTCAGCAGTTTTCCTTGAAGCCTGATTTTTGCAGTGGAATATATTCACATTTAACAACTTTGTTAAATGTGTTTCAAGTGTTGCTAGAAGAGTTATTGGTGCCACTAGAAGAAATGTGGTAGCCATTTATAGCACCTGCAACAAAAGGACATTCTGTCAGAAATGGAAAAGTAAACATCAACATTTTTAGGTACAATTCCAATTTTCTGACTGAGTCATTTGTTAACACGTTTGTTATTTATAAAGCCTACGTTAAAATATAAATAATAATCTCAAATCTTTAAGTAATCTCAAAGTAAATAAATTTCAGATTTTCTGTTGGTAGATGTATGGCCACAAACCACTTTAACGTCTCGATTAAAACTTGATTAAAAGTAAATATACAGATTAATATGATAAAAGACGTGCTCAATCATAATTTTTCCACAGTCCACAAACCTCTTCTTGCTCTCCAGTTCCTGAAAATTCCGGTGGAGGATGATGCACCACTGGTACTCTAAAAGACAACGAATGAGAAAAACGTTATAGAAAGAGTAAACTACCAGAAACAAAGAAAAAATGAAAGTACTCAACAACTAATAGATAAAACAAACATGAACAGTATTGTTTCTTACCCTTGTTCCAGTGAAGATGCTTTTTGATGTCTTCACTAAATCTGATCGAACCTAAAAAGTATATTTTAAAAATTAATACATGGCTGTAAAAACATAAAATATAAAATGAAAGTAATTAAACACAAGTAGATCGTACTCTGAGACCGAAATATCAGTTTAACAAGAACTTCAATTGCCAAAAAGAACATTCAGTAATCATTTATTTAAAAAAATAAAATAAAAATCATGAGTTGAATAATTGAAATTATAGTTGATTAAAGTCTGTTCATGTAACCGGGGAAAGGTTTTGAGTCAAAAACATTTATATTTTCACATATGTGTTTCAAATCTGCAACATTAGTATTTTAGTACTAGCAAAAGAAAAACCACGTAATTATGCGAGATAAAGATATTATGGAAAATTTTGGATGTGATAAGCATAAGGTTCTGCAGCGTAACTAAATAAAGTACATTACTGCTCAATTGAAGCACCAAAGCTAGATAACAAAACAAACATCTTTGAAAAGTTTCTTTGCTCCCTCCCCAACCCTTCTCTGCTTGAGTGAACAACTGTCCTATGCAATGAGGAGGCCACAAATAAAATTGTATATAGTGGATTTACAATTTTGAAATATCATTTTTAATGCCAGTTCTATCATTTATTTGTTTTATTTAAAATCTATACATCCTACTGTAATAGGTTGTAAAATATCAAGGGAACAATTGATACATTTAGCTTGATCAAGTCAAGACAACTCTCTTCCATTGACTCTGTCATAGTGTTCGTCAAATTAATCCACTTAACAATCTTGAGTTGACATTCTCTGGCATACATACCTTTTTGTCCAATAGTGTTCCAAACACCAAAATGAAAAAACCCTAGAGGGACAAGCAGATAAAAATATTTTGCCATCCTTATTAAAATTAAATACTTAATTGTAAAAATATTCACATCAGTGCCAAACGCTACTAAATGTTTACCTGCAATGAATTGAAGAATGCAAACGAGTAGTGAATTCCTAGATTTTTTGGGTCCACCAAAAGTCCGATTCCTAAGCCCCAAGTTAATCCAAACATCGGCGTGAGCACAGCCACACTCTTGGCAATAACAAATAGAATGTGTTTATCGCCAGCTTGTGCAGATTGTGCTCTGCTTCTAAAAATTTTGCACAGCACCACAATCAAGATAATGAAGTTAATAAGGACAATGGCCAGTGCAGGAATCACAAACGCCAGCAGAGCTCTGGAATTGTCCCAGTTCAGCCAGCAGCCCTGGATGTATTTTTTAGGTCCAGCAGTTGAAGCAATGGTTATGGATGCAATGATGAGAGGTGCACCGTATCCCAGAGCAAACCCAATCCCCATCAAAGCCATGTCTGATAAACCACTACCAAACACACTCATTGTGCGGAAGAGCAGCAGCAGAGCAGAGTCTAACATCCAGAAGAACATGGCGAGGTAGAAAAAGTGGTTGAAGAAGGTCACTGCGGTGCAAAGTGGGCCCATATCACCACCACTATCTACAGTTGCTGCCATAATGATAAACCAAATGTTTGCAATCAGGAGAGACAAGGCAACGTTTACAATGCAAACATGCCGCAGGAGAGATGTGCCGTTCTTCATGACTTCCCTCCACACAATGGCTTCAATGATCAGACAGATAATCAAGGAAACCATGGAAATGGTGACTCCAGCATAAGTGATAAAGTCTAGAGCAGGATCTTTGGGAGCAAACGGTGACATGAGGACAGAGAATGAGGTGAGATGGTTGCAGCTGCAGCGGACAGTACTATTCTCATCACTTACAAAGAAGCATCCCTCATCATCCCATCCTCCAAGTCCATCAAAAAGAGCAAAGTTCCAGAAAGCACATACAGGATTCCCTAATGTATCATTGAAAACGTCAAACGTCAGAGAAATATTGTTGACCTTAACATTGGTCTGAATGAGGGCAATCTTGCCATTGATGGTTTTGCTTAAATCATTTTCATTCAAGTATCTTGGACGAAGAACATTATCTAAAGAAGAAAATGTTATAACAGTTAAAGGAGTTTTTCCAGGAACTTTTATGTCCACCACCACAGAGGAGTCAAAGTCACCACTGAAAGAATCTGTGAAAACAGTTTTGTTGAAAAGAATCAAAGGCGTGGCGATGCTAAAAGAGTCTCCTTGAACTATTTTGGTTATTTTTTCAAGAGATTCCAACAATAATGAACTTCTGCTTAGGTTTTGGGTGTCATTTTTGTTAATAAATTGCCATGAGTCCTTTGCTTCATCCCCAGTGAGAACATCTGTGGTTAACAAGACATTCTAAAACAAGAAAAAAAGAGAAGGAAATATTTATATATTGTTTATAAAATGAAAATAATACTTGCATATAAGACAAAAAGAAATTTAAATGCAACGATTTCATAGAATCTGTAATTCACAGCTCAGTTATACACCTACCTCCATTAAAGTTTTGTTAAAAAATAATGGTGTAGAAGCTACATTTCCCAAAATATTAACAATGGCACTAATGGTGGCAGACGAGCCAGATATTTCCTTTGAGGAGGTGAGAGCGACTCCTTTCAGTTTGTCCAAGAATTCTGGCAAGGTTCCATCGTTTAAACCCTAAAACATAAGAATAAATGGTTATAGGATTTCTTTTTGGTTCATTAAAAACATTATTTCAATACATTCTTGACAAGAAGGTGCTATATTCAACTCATCTCAGCACGTCAGAAGTTAGTTTGACAAAGTCTGTTGGCTTTCTTGTTCACAAACATGACTTCATTGATCTTCTGAACAAACATCTAAAAAAAGTCTTATTTTGAAATGCCATAAAAGAAAATATCCATATCACATAAAGTGTGTCTTGTTAAAATAAAAGTTTACGAAAATGTTAAAATGTGTTTTTATGGCTTACCCCAGACTGATCAAGTAGATCTTGAACAGCTTTTAGGACACAGTTGTCTTGGATGTTTCCAAATATTTTGTTTTCCATGCACCTAGCTGTTATTTCTCCCACTTTGTTTGGATCACAGGGTGCTTTTGCAATAAACCCAACGTATCCATCACCAAATTTAGGATCCCCTTTACAATCAAATTCTATAAAAAAATGCCTTTTGATCAATACACATTTATTGAATTAGAAATAAATAGAAATTATTGATTTTATCCCCCCCCCCACCACCACCACACACACAAACCTTGCGTTGTGTATTTCAGAGTAATCACTCTTTCAATTTCAGGGTCTGACTCCAGATGGCAGGTGATTTTGATTTCAGAGCTTCCACAGTTGTTAGGAGACGGTAACTGGTAGGTAATCTCTGAAATGTATCAAGACACAACAATATTACAATCCATTGCTGGGATGCTGCAATCACTTAGATGCAAGGAAAGTCACATATAGAATCACATTACTGCATAATGATGCTCTGTGTGTTTTCAATTAACCTTTTGCAGGGTCAGTACCAAAATCCTTAAAGTTGACCTTGTAAGGATCTTGAACAGAGCACGTAAGTGTTGCAGCGTTTCCACATTGCAATAATTTTTCAATTGGACTCACAGTAATCCGAGGATACCCATTACTGACCACTATGTCTCCTCTCTGGCGGAAAGTTTTTTTTCCAGCTGTCAGTGTACATTCAGCTTTTACTGTAACAAAAAGCAATTACCTTTTTCTTTCTATCACAAAAATACAAATGTTGAACAACAAAGAAACAACTTTGATACATCATAGCATCTCATTCATGTACTGGAATGTTGTTTCTCTACATAAAGACAGTAGGGGTTTAAGTCAATAAGTTATATAGGTAGATACAGTATAAATACACCATGTGAGCTAGTAATGCAGCAAAAAACAACAATATGTAACTTAAACTTTGTGAGGCGTGTTGTTATTAAGCATCTCATTCTCTGCTACATCATCATTACTATTGATGTTAAATTTCAATTTTAATCACTCCAATCTATATATATAGATCTATATATATAGATTGGAGGAGTGATTAAAATTGAAATTCATGATATTCATTCATTCATCCATCCGTTCGCTTTTTCCCTTTCGGGGTCACGGGGGTGCTGGAGCTTAACCCGGCTACTGATGGGCGAAGGCAGGATATACCCTGGACAGGTCTCCAGTCTATATGTATATATATATATATATATATATATATATATATATAAAAGAAAGAATCAAAATCTATGATAGTGAAAGTAAGTAATAATAGTTGTGATTTATAAGGTGCACAACTGATTTCATACCTGTACCAGCTTGAGTAAATGTGGATACAGTCAACTGTTTGGCAGTAATTATGTGTGTTGAATTGCTTGTAATTATTTTATCATTGAGTTTCCACCCGGTCACCAAATCTTCACCAAAAGCCAATTCAGATGGTATAGGGCCGCAGTCAATGGTCACTGTCCTTCCAACATATGCATTAGCGTTTATTGGAACGTCACCTTTACAAAGGAAATGACAGTGATTTATCAAGCTTAAATACAAAGTTGAGCTGCTACAAATCTGTAGTCACTTACTGTCAAAAGTCATTGAATATTTCGTAGACAGATCACTAAATACCCCACTTTTTATTTTCTGCACTGTGTCATCTGAAATACTTGAAGCACTGACAGTGTAGCTGGCAATGGTGCTTCCAGAACTGAAACACACAAGAAAATCGTTATAAAAATGAAAGCTATGAACAGCATTATATGGCCCTCACAATTCAGTCACTCGCCATGTCTATGGTCATGCTTCACCAAAGTGCTCCCACGCCCTGTATTGGCCTTCAATGCCATTTTTATGATGTAGTATAATGGTACTTTTTTTTAATGAGGTCAAGGAAAAAAAAAAATTTAGTATTGCAGAGAGTCTCTGTATCAAGTTTGGTAATTGTAGGCAAACATTTAAGTAGGCGTTTCACAGAGAAACTACTAAATGCCCAAGTTTTACATCTGGTACTAGAGAACTGACAGTGTAGTTTACAGTGATAATTATAAAGCTGCAACACAAAATAAATATTAAAAAAGTGAAGCCACCTGAAATAATCGTAGTAGAAGATCATGTATAGAGCGAGATGATCTACTGAGTGTGCTTTCATTATTATTTATAATATTTTCAAGAGCTTGTTTGCTCATAATTTTCGAAATCCGTGCAGCAATTTGCATATTGCCTGCATGTAAATATCCTGGATTAACATCAGTCTTTATTCTGTTTGGATGTGACTGGAAATATGAATTTATGTGATTTTTACATGGTTTCTCAGGACTGTTCGGTGCACGGAGTGGCATTTCCGCATTCAAATGCCACCTCCGCAAGCTCATTATACGGTAGATCAGATGTATACAGGGTGGAAATACAAAAATTTGTTTTGTAGCCGAATAAAGAGATTTTAACACAAGCAATAGGATTACATGCACAATCTCTTCTTTTGCAACTTAGAAAAACTAGTTAGCAACTAGATTTTCCAAATCTTTTGTTTTCAATGTATTATAACCTCAAGCGAATGCCATGCACCAAATAAAAGTGGTTTGGGGTCAGAGAACCACACCGAATTGTATTAATAAGCCTTGACGATTATGAGGCAAAGTTAATTTTTGAGAAAATTGATTCATGGTCCGGAAAATACTGTAATTTTTATTTTATATTGTTTTGATATTTGCAACAGCACACCTTTCTCTGCGCTTTTGTGTATTGATTTTATCTTTTAAAATGTTTAAACATTTTAAGTTCATTCCTGCCATAATTACTATTCATAAGTTTATAGTTTTGGATCCTCAAATTAGTCTTTGTAAAGGAAAGCCGCTCATGCACAGCTATTAGAAAAAACAAAAATGGGGAGAAGTTTATTAACCATGGAAACTTTCTGTGAGAACAGAACACTCAGAAATATTTCACCTGTTTCAACATAAATCAACATGTTCTCTCTGCGTCTTTACTTTTTACTTCACTCCAGCCTTCAGTCAGACCAGAAATGTAGGTTTTATGAAAGTTGTTTGATGTTATTTTCAGTAGAAAAGTGATTTAGAAATAAACACAATAACAATCAAAACTCACCTGAAGTTAAGGGTAAATAATGAACAAGGTGGGTTGTTTGCATCACACGTTTTATTAATCTGTCAGACAAAATTTAATTAGCAGCTGAAACAACATAATGTAGCATTTATATATTAAAATACGTGAAGCACTAAATGACAGGAAGAAGATAAAATGTACTTACGGCTCCAGACACATCTATGTACACTTGATTGCTTTGGTCGTTGTACGCTTTATCAAAAGCTAAGTCCATCGTAAAACTCAAGACTTTTTGTGCAGAGAGCACAGCGGGTGTGGTTGTTGTGGTTGTTGTGGTTGTTGTGGTGGTTGTGGTTGTTGTGGTTGTTGATGTGGTTGTTGTGGTTGTTGATGTGGTTGTCGCTGTTGGTGCCGCTGTTGGTGCCGCTGTTGGTGCTGTTGTTGGTGCTGTTGTTGGTGCTGTTGTTGGTGCTGCTGTTGGTGCTGTTGTTGGTGCTGCTGTTGGTGCTGCTGTTGGTGCTGCTGTTGGTGCTGTTGTTGGTGCTGCTGTTGGTGCTGCTGTTGGTGCTGTTGTTGGTGTTGAAATTGCTAAAAAAAAAAATACTACATAAGGAATACCTTAAAAACCAAATTTTAAGAATAAGAATGAGCAGTCTTTGAAAAGTCTTGTGACAATGTATCTGTAATGAGTTGCAATGGATCACGTTCCTCCACATCTTCTAGTACCTGACATTGCTCTCATTCATAGCCTAATTGTATAAAAGTATGTCTGTAGCTTTGCAGACACTCCAACCATGTATTCAAATGTGTACAAGCTTTTGTGTTATCAATCACAGTAAAACATTTTGAGGATCTCAAAGATTTTGCAACATCCTAACCAGCTCACACCCCACCATACGCACACCCACACACTCATATGTATATACATATTCATATATAGCTGTGGGAAGAACGTTTGGTGTGTCTGTCAGTGTAGGGCTCAGACCATGGAGGCTCTACTAGAAGACAGTCTGACAATCTCTGACACCAGCATGCTTTTGCATTTGCAACCAAAAATCAGGAAGTTATGTCATATTTTATTTTAAAAACAATTTAACTGCTGATTACTGGTTGGTATTGTAAAGACTAAATAACTGCCTTTTATTGTAAACCTAACAGATGGAGTTACTGACGATTTGGTGAGGCAGTGCAAATGTCAACAGACAAAACTATGTAGTTTTCAAGAATTTCATAATTTTTCATGCTTTTTGGTGAAAAGATTATAAAATTGGAGATAAAAACAATTTAGTTTTGTTCAGTCTAGACAAAATACTAAAACCGGCTTTTGAGCTTAATGTGTCAGAGCAATGATTTGGCAGCTGGTTGGTTTAAACATTACACGTTTGCCGATTTTTTGCTCGCAAATGGCCCATATCCAACCGTAACGGCGGTTGTGACCAAGCCATGTCTTTTGCTTATGACATCTGGTCCTATCACTACAGTTCAGAGTATTTACTTCACTATAGAAATAAAAATGTACATAACCTATGAACTCCCATACGTCATAATTTCTTGCGTTCTGTCTTAGCCTGTTAGCCTACCTGTTGAAGTCATGTAAAGCTGGCAGTATTCATCATTTTTGGGGCGACCTTTAATGCATCCACACGTGTTTCCTGTGATGGGTCCATCACAGGCTCCATAACTCACACACGTGTTATAAGACCAGGCATAGTTTTCCTGACACGTACACTGGTACTCTGTCTGGTTAGATGTACACTCTGCAGAAAAACCAACAGCAAGAAACATTAATGATCAGCAGAGAAAAACCTGAACCAACAAAAGAATAAAACTCAAACAGGATGAATATGTTTTACCTGTTGTTGTTTCACTGCTGATTATTTCACTTGAGCTATTAATTAAACTCAAATTGAGACTTTTTAGGAACTCTTGGAGTGTGTTGATGTCAGAGAAGCCTACAGTCACTTCAAATGTAAGCTCTTTGTTAGGGGC
The DNA here is from genome assembly GCF_002922805.2 of Oryzias melastigma. NCBI lineage: Eukaryota > Metazoa > Chordata > Actinopteri > Beloniformes > Adrianichthyidae > Oryzias > Oryzias melastigma. Next base: position 11,078,416 of record NC_050535.1, read on the forward strand.
TATATTTAAAACAGACAGAAGTCATACATGTCTCAGTTCACTTCTTCTGTAGGTAAAAAAAAAATCAGGATTATGAGTTATTGGACTCACCTTCTCTTCTTGCTCTTTCATTTTGATGCCGTGTGTTTGAATTCCACTGGTCCTGAGAAATAAATATATACGCTAAACTGTGCTGTCAACAATTCCAAAACTACAATATAGCAGTGTCTAAGGTTATAATTCACATTTTTACCTTAACAAGTGACGTTAAAGACTGACGGTATTCCTGATTCTGTAGACGGTAGCATACAAGCAGAAAAACCACAGCCAAGCAGGCTGCTTTTGTAAAAGTCATCCTAAGAAGAAAGTAATGCAATCATAAATTAATTAATAACACAATATAAACATTAATATATGATATTTAGAAAGTTAATAATCTAGGTAACATAAAAATATATACAGCATAAATACATAACTTTATTCATAGTTTTGTGAACAAGGAAGTTACATGAAAATTTCCCGTCACCTTAAACAAACCAATTTCCTGGTATGTATTTCATGACTGGAATTTAAAAAACCTGGCAAGTGAAATAGTATAATGATTCAACAAGAGTATAAGCCAACCTGTTTGTTCTGCAGTCTACACCCACAGAAGTGGCTGAAAAAGCTTTTCTTGCTATTCTACAAACACAATAAAACTTTGACTCCAAAACACAGACAAACAGAATAGTTTTGAGTGAAAAGAATGTATGATGTTCTGAATGTCCAACAAAAAAATGTTAAAACGTGTAAAACAAAATAATTTACGAGTAGATAAATTCATACTATTTCCATTTGTGTGTTTTTGTCAAAATGTACTTTCTATAGTAAATGCTTTCACACTGAATGTCATCCTGAAATATTTACCTTAGGTAAAGTGTAAACCTTGTGAACTTCCTTTAGCCTTAAGCTAAATCTGTGCTAACCGTGCAATCGCATGTTTCAGGGCAGACTTTAATAGATTAATAACAAAATTGACGAAATATTAATGAAAAAAAATCTGTTCTTTGTTTCTTTTAAACCAGCAATTATGTGGTTGAAAGCTAATAAATAAAAGTCCATTGCTAGTGCAGTAACGCTGAACGGACCAACCTCTATGATGTACGAGTCCTTGGCTAACAATAGATATATTATATAAAACTCTTGTATGTAAGGAATGCACACAATTTCCAACAGGTTTCTTGGGCAGTGTATAGGATTTTGGAGGTTTGAAAAAATGAAAGCTTGCTTGTGTGCATGTGTCTAACCTACTCCCCCCTTGCTTACCCTTACACGTTAAGTGTTCGCTATGACCTGTAACCTGCAGCATGACTGTAAAAAAGTATATATACATGAAAACTTTCTCTTCACGAGCTTACCGAATTGCCTCTAATTTTGATATTTACTGGGGGCCATCTGTGTGCCGCGTACAGGCTTCCCCATCTCAACCCTGTAAGGGGAGTTGTCACTAAAGCCTAAAGCAACTTTAGCAGGAGACTTGAAAAACATCACATGCAGAACAAGTATCAGCTTCTAGAATCTCCTGACATTCTAGTCTCACGAAATGTATAGGTTTAGATTTATACTTAAAATGAAGTACAATTCAATAATGATGTGCACATGCCTTACAGAAGGACAATATACACCACGTGTCAAAGTGAAGGCCCGCAGATCCGGCCTTACGAGTAATTAAACCCAACCCTCCAGATCATTTTATTTAATTGTAATTAATGGCTCATGTTATGTTGCAATAATTTCGAACTTGTATAATTTTGACATTTTTATGATGAGTAAATATTGAAATTTCTTTAAAGTTTAAGTTGATTTTATTCTTGAATAATATTCCTGCCTTTTTATGATTCATATTTATGTTAAGTTTTAAAAAATGGCTTTCTGCTAGCTTTTTTGGATTATTTTGTCCTTTACTAAGATGTTTTTTTTTTTTTTAAGTTCAGCTAATATTTCAGCTACATACTATCTGTTTTGGCAAATTTAGTTTTTTTTTTCTTTATTTGGTACATTTTTGAGTTTAGCAAAATTTCACCTAAAAGTTGTTTTGGCTAAATTAGGCTTTTTTTTCCTTTTTTTTTTTTTTTTTTTTTGGTCAATTTTGGAGTTCTGCAAAAAATCTGCTGAATGCTAACTGTTTTCAGTTTTGCAGGCTATTTTGAAGTTTAGCTATTTTTTCAGCCACATGCTAGCTGTTTTGACAAACCAAGGTTTGTTTCTTTTAGTTTTCCAGGCTATTTTGGCATTTAGCTATTATTTTGACTGGCTTTTATCTTAATTGTTTTCAGCTATCAGCTTTTTTTAGCTATTAATTTCAGCATCTTCAGTGATCAGCTCTAGCATCTTCAGTGGGCAAATTCAGTTTACAGCATTTACACCAGGATTATCAAAGGTAATGCTATATATCTAGCTAATTATTATGTTAAAAAGTTTTGGTTTTAAAGTTTAAAAGAAATAGTGTTCAATAAATGTTTATCCTGTTCGGCCCGCGACCTAAGGTGTGTTTGGCCCCTTGTGTGGTTGAGTTTGACATCCCTGATCTACAGTTTCTTTAGCATGACACCTGATGGATGGGAAAAATCCTCTTCTTTTCCTTTTGGCTTTTCCTTTGAGAAAATCAGCTAACTTTGTCTTCTCCATCTGTTGTTGGAACACCAGATACCTTCAAGTCGTTGTTCTCTGCATCCATAAACCTCGTCTTCCTCCAGACCTCTCTGTACTTCTCTATCAGCACCCTCAAACCAAATATTGTATCTGCATTACTCCGTCTTTCGATGAAACCACACTCCTGCTCACAAATGTTCACTTTTGCTCTGAGTCTTGCTTCGACTGCTCTCTCCCATAGCTTCACTGTATGGTTCATCAGCTTCATTCTTCTGCAGTTGCCACAACTCTGCACATCTCCCTTATTCTTAAAAACGGCCACCATCACACTATCCAATTTCTCAGGTATATGATTCTGTTGTACAACCCAGTCAAAAACTTCACTGCTACCCCTCCTAGACACTTCTATACATCCACAGGTATATCATCAGGACCAAGTGCCTTTCCACTCTTCATGCCTCCAGAGGCCCCCAAAGGCCTCCATCCTTACTAATCTTTGATACTTTTTACTCCCAAACAGTCATCTCTTCTATTCATTGTTCTGTCATTTTAATCACCCTAACCTGCTGCATGTCCTTCCCATCTCAATCTTTCTGTTTTGCTAATCTGTACAGGTCAGTCTCTCCCTCTTTACTACCCAACCTAGCAGACAAGTCTCATAAACCCCCTGTTTGGCATTTGACACCTCTACTTTCACTTTACATTTCATCTCCCTGGGGGCAGAAAACTGATCTTAAAAGAATAATAACAAATCCATGATTGTTTTGTCACCAAACGCACTGATCACTAAGCATCTGTGACCCTATAGAAATCCTGCAATGGCAGCCGTCCAAATACAATTGTAACAACCATTATGTCAACTGAAAGGACAAGAAAAACGGGATGTGAATATGTAATCTGATAATTACATCATAAAAAGTCAACTTTTAAGATTTTTACCATTGAAGCAAAACAAACCAAAACTATAAACTGAGATTAAAACAAATTAACATTTCTTTGCATTTCGTGTTTTCTGTTAGTGAAATTGTAAGAAGTTCAACATATTTTAAACTCTGATGTAGACACGCATTAACACATATTTTTTGCACTTTATTGTATTATTTTTTTACCCAACCTAACCATGATCCTATGGATAATAAAACCTGATTATCTATATCTAAGATAGTTATCATCTCTCAACTTTCCTATTTTTACATCCTTCAAAAAGGAAGAAACATACTGGTATGAAAATATATGTTGTGAAACAAATCTCTGAATCAGATAGCTCTTCATTTTAGACGAAACAATATGTTATTGCTTAGTTTAAACAAACAAAACAAAAATCACAGTCAAAAATTTCCTACAGTTAATGCAGTCCATTTTAGTTACAATATTACACAACTCTCCTATTCACCAAAAAAAAGAACTCGCAACAAAGTCAGCTTTGTTATGATTTCATACTCTAGCACCTTTTTAAATATATATCCTTTAATGTTCAAATAATAAAATGAATGTAAAAACTTGAATAAGATGCTATTGCTTTTCTGTCCGTCTCCTTCACATATTTAGTTTACCAAATTACCTCTTCACATTTCCCATTAAGCAACATTAACAATCCTGTTTATGGGTTTCATGATGTACTAGATTTCATGTACAGTTGTGTGAAAATCCATTTCAGTTAAAAATGAAATAACAAATGTACAAGAGGAACGTACCTTTTGTTCTGGTGTGTATGAGACTCATCAGGATGGCAGTAATGATTTACTGCGCTCGTCTCACATCGGAGCACAGCAGTCTCACGTCAGCTTCCTTAAATGTTTTCTTAGACATAACACTTGTTCAGCAGGTTTAGTGACAAGATATGGGGCGGCTGTGGTGCAGCGGTAGGGCGGTCAACTCCTGATAGGAAGATTGCAGGTTCGACTCCTGTGTTGAAGTGTCTTTGGGTAAGACGCCTAACCCCGATTTGCCTCTGGTGGAAGGTTGCCACCAGTGTTATGTAGCGAAGCCACCACCAGTGTGTGAATGTGTGTGTGAATGGGTCTGTGACTGAAGCGCTTTGGGCCCTCAAAGGAGGGTAGAAAGTGCTATACAAGTATTTACCATTTTTTAAACACACAGTTTTGAAGAACTGTCAGCGCAAAGTTTAGTTATCCTGCAAGTGTTAGATACAGTAGTACTTGTACTAGTACAGTACTTGACACACCATTGTGCTAGATTGTGAAATTAAAGCTAAGAGTTACCTTTGTTTTCAAAACACAAAAGGGAAAATCAATCAACTATAACTTCTTGAAATATTTTGTAACTGCTGGGACTGATTATCTCTAGATTTAAAAAACAAGTTCATTGAAGAGAATCACCAAAGGAATGAACTAAATGTAGATTCCAAACCACATGGATCAGGTAAATTCTTTTATTGCAACATAAATTCTAGTCTTTCTTTTCTAATAATTACTGGCATTAATATTAAGGGAACCATTTACAACACAATAGACCCTTTTACTCCCTTTGAGGCTCTTCTACCTGTTGGGGTGTCGATATTTGGTTTTCCTCATGCTGGACGTCCTGTGAGACCAATGGTGGACTACTTTAAGTTTAGTGTGGGCACATTCTGGGTGCTTTTAGGATGGTGATGGGGGAGTCCAGGACTCTCTGGTGGTGATGGCCCTCTCGCTAGTGTGGTCTTTAAGTGGTCTTTGGACTGGACCTTGAGCATTCGTGGGCCAAATCTCTGCCAGGAACCTTTCTTCTAGATCTAGTTCCTGGGTTTGATTGTATATTTGTGTTAGTAATTAGCAGCAGAACATTGTGCCTTGTTGTTCCATGTTGTAATAAAGGGTGATTGAGGTGCAGAGGGCTCGGTTCTCGCCCGCATGTGTCAAAGTGTCCTTGGGCAAAGCACTGAACCCCACATTGCTCCTGATGGTCATAGGTTGGCGCCAGTGTTCGGAGCTGCCATCAGTGTGTGAATGTGTTTGTGAATGGTACTGTAACTGTACAGCACCTTGGGTTTTTCAGGAAAATAGAAGAAAGTACTGCATAATTATACACCATATGGAGAGAAGAACTCAGTGTTTCTGTCAAATGGAGGTGCATTTAGTCAAAGTTACTTGCAATTCTGACAAATTCTGTATAAAGGAGGAATACTAGGCTTATATTTCTACCTAAATTAAGTGAACACAATAGTGGAATTAAATGAAAGCCGGCTTACCAGCACTAATAAAATAAATTAATTCTACTTAAAGGTGCAGCTTTGACAACTATTAGTGCAGCGTGGTAACTTTGAAATGTTCCTACATAAGGAAAAGGGCATTCAACACTTCTGCACTGTATATACGAGGCACACATTTGAAAATGATAAAATGATTTTAGTTCTGTTTAGTCTTCACAGAATGCTTTGACTGGGGTAGAGAGCCATTCAGCGCTCCACCGGTTGTTAGAAAAGACTAAACTTTACTGAAACAAAATGAAACCACTGTGCTGGAGCCAGAATGTTGTATCAAAATAAACTTTGCTAATCTTCCTATGAACAGCTTCTGATTGGCAGTTGCAGAGGAATTCCCCGTTCTAATACACAAAGATGTTCAATTTTCCATGACATATATGAGCTCGCTTTTCAAGCCCGACTGCAATGAAAACTATAAACAGAGAGACATAGGTCATTGGGAAGCACTTTATGTGTGGGTTAGATTTACTATACTTTGTTATGGGTCATACTGTGTCATTTTGTTCTGAAAATGTTTTGAAACTTAAACTGTTTTGTTACAGCCATGAAGATTTTTGAAAAGCTCAAGAGAAAATGAAAGTTTTCCTGCTAGAAACTTGTACCTTGTACTTTAACTTAGTCATATTTGCTTAGTGTTACATAAACCATAACAATTCCAAAAGTAATGTTCTGAATAAACCAAATGTTCTAAAATAACTAAAAAAACATGAAAGTACGAAGGACTTTGAAAAAGCGATATGTGTATTTATATAAGTTCCTTCTTAGTTCTAATTTAGCTAAATAAATAGGCTTAACTTTGGTTTTGATAATATGACAATTTACACACCCCCTGGGAAAAAAAAGGCCAAAGGCCATGTCATCAGAATAACTCAGAAATTGTTGTTAAACCACATGCCCTTGTTCTTATTGGCACAACATTTGGATTTGGTCCTACAAGTTTTTGGTGATATTGTTGTTGTTTTGCTGCCACCTAGGGAACAAAAATGTAATTACTTCTGCTGGTCATCAAATGTGTTCAGAACTTCGGAAAAAAACAGTTTGTTTTTATTTATTTATTTGACATTTAAATAAAAAATGGGAGGATAAAGCATCTTGAAATGAAACATCTCATTTTTGATACAGTCCTCCTCACCAGTATGGAAACAGATTCAAACAAGAACGGCTGAAAAAAATGGCAAGGAAAACTAAACAAAACTAATTAGAACACAAAATAAGCAAAAAACAGCAGTTAAAAATAAAATGTGAAATTTAGTGAAGTAAATCAATCAATACTATATTAATCCCCTGGGGGGAAATTCATTGTTTTTCAGTACAACCAAGAACAAGACAAACAGAGAGAAGTAAACAGACAGTTCAAGGTTCACTACGGAAGCATCCACTGCGGCGCCCCTTATTAGCGTGGGAGAAGAAGGCCACGAGGGGGGGTTTAATGGGTGGCAAAAAAAGGTCATATCTCAACACTGTGTACAATGTTTAGATACAAGCAAAAAATACACCATAACAAAGAAGCACAATACATTCGAAGACACAATACATGAGGTTTGGTGGGTGGGATGGGCGGAGGGGGGGGACACCTTTGCAATAGTCCTTTAGCTGCTTCCAGGAGCACACATCCAGACTACGCTTGGGAGGGGAGGGAGATTGCAGGAATGCCGAGGTCAAGGAGGGATGAGCAACAGTATTGTCTCCACACACAGCTGCCTTTCACACTCTGTACAAGCGGTATGTTTTGAGAGCCAAGGCAGCGCCATCGGTGGTGGGGGCGGGGGGGGACAGGGAGACAAACAGAAGCCTTGGGAGGAACACAGGGGGGAGGAGAGAAAAAAAAGTGCGTCTGTCCTCGCCAAGAGCCAAACACGAATGAAAAAACGTATGTTGGCTGTTTTACGTAATGTAAAACAGCCAAGTGTAAAATGGCTGGGATGAAGGTCAGCACCACTGAGTCACAGTCCATGGTTCTGGACCGGAGAAAGATCAGTAGAAACTCATTTTTATTTTTTTATCTCATCAAAGTGAAAGTATTTGTTTTAGTTTTTTTCTAAGGAGAGACAATGAATAAATGAAAATAAATAATAAGAATCATACAGTTTATCAATGCAAATATAAATATACACATTTCCAAATATGTAATTCCAGATGCTATACTGTATGTCTGGAACGATTGAAGAAGATACATAGACACAAAATGCACTGCGGTACCTCACAATACAATATACAAAACAAACAATTCACTAAAGCAGGGGTTGGCAACTTTTAACAGTAAAAGAGCCATTTGTGCTCGTTTTTTACTGATCAAAACCTAGAAGGAACCGCAAAGTTTTACTTTAGCCTTTAAGAGATTTGGATTTGCATTCATGACCTATTTTTTATTTTATTTTTTATAAATATGAATTATGTCTTATTTTTTGGAATAAGAAAAAGCAAAAATCCAAAAAGAAACTTCTATTTCTCAAAAGAGGATTTTTTATAAACGTTTTTATCAAATTAGCAAAAAAGCTAGCTCGTTGCTTAATTATTAGCTGGACTCTAAATTAGAATAAAATTACTCAGTACATTAAATCAGCCAAAATGTTAGCATGTTGCTAAAATAAAGGCTAAACTCGAAATTACCCTAAAAACTTCAGAAGATAACAAATTAGCCGAAAACATCAGCATTTTGCCAAATTATTAGCTAAACCCCAAATTAGCATAAAATTTCTCAGAAAACTAAATTAGTCAATATTGTTAGCCTGCTGCTTAAATATAAGCTAAACTCTAAATTAGCCTAAAAACCCAGTAAATAACGAATTAGCCAAAAATGTTTGCAAGTTGCTAAAATAATAGCTCATCTCCAAATTTTTGAAAATTACTATTTTATTTTTCTTCAGCCAGAGAGCCACCATGGAGAGATAAAAGAGCCACATGTGGCTCTGGAGCCGCAGGTTGAAGACCCCTGCACTATGGGGACAATGCTATGCTGAGAAATCATATCAACCAAATAATCAAACTTATACTTTAGGTGTCGGGTTTTTGAAAGGCTGTAGCTTAACTGCCGAACACACATAATTCAGATTGAAGGAACAAAAATGTGTTCCACAGGGAGAGGAATTCAGACAGGCAGAGTCTGGCAGGCTGGGTCGGTCAGAGCTGTGTCGGGCAGAGCAGGTTCGAACAGAACTGCATCAGACGGAGGAGGTTCGAGCTGAGCTGGGTCGGGCAGAGCTGGGTCAGGCACAGCTGGGTCGGGCAGAGAAGAGCCAGGTGACATAGTCAGGATATCATGAAGGCACCCGGACAGGTGTAAACCTAGAGCTGGATTGCAGGGCAGACGAGACTGGATCCTGACAACAGGATCAACTCTGGCTTTTAGCCAATGGTGTGTTGTGAGTAGGCCCTAAACCTGCAACCTGGTGCTTTGGTTTGCTAATATGGAGCTAATAAATGCCATCACATTTTAGATCACTAGTTGTTGTTTTATTTATTTATTTTTTTTATATAGGTTACAACTGAAAATCAAAACAATGAATGAATAAATGATATGGTTTATTTCAAGTAATCAGGTCATAATACATAGGATATCACTTAATAAATCGCAAGTAGATCGCTTGAAAGGGAGTGGAAGGAAGCAAACTTATATAATCCCACCCCGACTGAATGAAAATGAAAAAAGTTAAATCGGAGAACATGATTTATGTTGAAAGCCAGGCTTCAAAATATCAAATTTTTTCACCAGAATCTTGTAAAAAAAAAAAATTGTGTGTAACAAATAAGTTGCTAATGAGAATACCAATCCACTTGCCACGATTTGATTAAAAACAGATAATAATTATATGGAAAATACAATAAACCACCAATGTCTTCTATTTATTTTTTTTGAAAAAAGTATAGAGTAGGTGTGATCGTTATTAAATATCAAATGCATTTGGTGTTGCAAGGGCCACCAAAAGTACATATTTTTAGATATTGGATGTAAAATTAATATTTATGCATTTATATTCCTCAAAAGACCAAAGTTCACCTCATCATTGATTATTTAAATCTGCCATGCAAAAATATAAATTTATTTAGTGTATTTGTCTTCTTTACAATGTTCCCAAATTGAAAAATCACTTTATAGGCATACTTTTAGAGGTTGATAATTAACACCAAGTAAAATACAAAATAAAAAAAGAAGTTCAGTTTGGTATTTTTGACGAAATTATGCAGTCTGAGTAACTGTCAAAAAGAGAATATAAATTAATTAATTCAGTTCTTAATAAAGCAATTTTCTCACTAGATTTTGTCATTTTATCACTAGCTAAATTCTAGAAAGTGACTTCCAACGTTGACATACCTCTTTGACTCAAATCCATCTCAAATTTGGGTGAGTCCTCTTCACGTGCTCTACATATTCTCTATAGGGCAAAAACAAAACAAAAATAAAAACCACAACAAAATTATGAGCTAACAGACTAAATAAGAAAATCAATCTTACGCCTTTCCAACATTCTACCAATGTTTGGCGCACCTGAAATTGTAGTTTATTTATAGTTAGTACTCTGTTCAAAATCAAGTGGAAAATAAACAAAAAACATAATGAAAATACAATTTCAACTTTCTTATATTGAGGAGATTTGAGATTTAAGAATGCATTTTTTCAATTTGCAATTCAAAATTCAATTCAGGCTTGCAAAACTATAATTCATTTTCTAATTTACATTTCAGTATTAATCTGCTCCCCCCAGAAGAGCTGGAGGAAGTGACCGGGGAGAGGGAAGTCTGGGGATCTTTGCTTATACTGCTACCCCCGTGACCTGGTCCCGGATGAAGCGGAAGAAGATGGATGAATAGATGAATTGAAAATTGAATTGAAAAATGAATTTACAAATTTCATGGTGAATTTGCAAATTGAATTATCACTTAAAAATGCATAATACTTTGAATTACGACCTATTTAGTTGCATATTTTGCAAAGTTTTTTCATATGATAAGATTTTTTTTTAAGATGTCAGTGCTTCATCAATTGCCATTATGACTCAAGATGAAGTACTATCTGCCAACAGTCTGAACAGACATGTCATCTTCCCAACCAAGCATTGTAAAATATTAAAAAAATAAGACATACATACCTTTTTATCCAGTAATAAACCAAATATCAAAAGTAAAATTCCCTAAAAAGCAAGGCAAAAATAGAGCCATTAAAATCACCCCTAAAAAACATATCACAATTTAATGAAGAATATGGATAAAGTACAAATGATTATTTAACAATTCTGATTCAGTACCTGTAGAGAGAAGAGTAATGTCGATGCGATGTGAATGCCTTTGTTGGTTGGGAAAACTATGGTGCCAATTCCTACAATCCAATTTATTCCAAATAGTGATGTTAGGACAGTCACAGCTTTTGTAAAAACAACTGCCGAGTTTGAGTCTACCATGTTGGTGCTATTTGTCTTTCTTCTTTTAAACATTTTATATAATACCACTGTTAGGATAATCAGATTAATAAACACTATCACTATTACAGGAATTACAAATGCAAGTAGAGCTTTAGATTCTTCCCAGTTGAGCCAGCAGATATTGTGTCCTCGCACATATTCTTCTTTAGGAGCAGTTACTGCATATGTTATAGCTGCAATGATGAGCGGTCCCCCATAACCAAGAGTGCATTTAAAACCAATCCATACACCCAAACTAAAATCATCACCTACTGCAAATGTTCTGTAAAGCAGGAGGAGAGCTGAACCCAGCATCCAAAAGAACATAGCAAGGTAGAAAAAATGGGTAAAAAATGTAATTGCAATGCATGCTTTAGTATTTTCCATTTCCTCAGAAATTTGAACTCCTAAAAGAAAGCAAATGTTTGCAATCAAAAGGGACAAGGCACTGTTAAACAAGGAGATGTGCCGAATGTATGATATGTTGCTTTTGTCATTTAGCATGATAGCTTCAATGATTACAGTGATGACCAAAGAACCTATAGATATGCCAAGTCCTATATAGGTGATGAGGTCCAACACAAACAAATTTGGGCTGTAGGCAGACATAAGGATTGACAAAGAAGTGAGATGGTTGCAGCTGCAGCTTATAGCTTTATTTTCTCTAAGCACCACAAAGCAACCGTCATCATCCCATCCACCAAGACCGTCAAGAAGATTAAAGTTCCAAAAAACACATTTTGGATTTTGGAGTGTATCATCAAAAACTTCAAATCTTATGGAGATATTAGTGATTTCCCCACTGGACTGAATTAGTGCAACATTTCCATTGATTGAGTTAAATGATGAGTTAACTTCATCTCTTGGAGGGAGAACGTTGTCCATAGAGGAAAATACTAAAACAGTTAAGGTCTTCCACCCTCTATCAGACTCTGGTATGTCCACCTTAACAAACGACTCAAAGTCACCACTGAAATCCTCGATGAAAGCAGTTTTCCTCAGGAGAATCAGAGGAGTGGAAATGTTTACAGGGTTATCAGTTAGGCTTCTGGTTAATAACTCAAGAGACTGCAGGAGTAAAGAGTTGCTACTTTTATGTGTTCTATTATTCATGATTTTGTCATTCCTGTTCAGAAAAATCCATGACCCTTTTGCTTCTTCTCTGGTGAGAACATCTGTGGTGAACAAGATGTCCTGAAATAATAATAAAAAATGTTAAATTAAGCAAAAAGGTTATTGTGGATGCTTGGATTTAAGGAATGATGTTCACCTACCTCCATATAATCTTTATTTATGAGCAACGCCGAAGCTGCAACATTGTTCAAGATCACAACAATGGCTTCAATAATGAGTGGAGACTCAGTTACTTCTTTAGAGAAGTCGACTGTCAATGTTCGGAGTTTCTTCAAGAATGCTGGCAGAACAACACTGTTCAGGGACTGTCAAAACAACAAAACTATTATTATATGAACATGTTATAAATATTTACCTCAAATAATTTAATTTAAATACATTTTTAAACTATGTCTTTAGAAGTTTTTAATTAAAGATTATTTTGATGAGAGCAAAAATGTCAAAGACAGAACATTAAGGTATGCAGTGAATGAAGACATGAAGGTCGCTGGTGTTGGAGTAGAGAACATAAAGGTATTTTCTTAGCTCAGAAGTTTAAAAAAAGTGTCTGAATCCCATATATTGAACACAATTTTTAACACATTCCCATTTAAAAGCACTGGGAAAGGAAAATATGGGTTTGTTCAATCATGTGGAATCATACACAAAATATAAATTTGTTTAGTCCAACTGAACAGTTAAAACTACTAAATAAATAAATAAAGATCATAATGGTCTAAACTCATTTAAGCCTTTTTTGCTTTATTAAAGTTCTATATGCTATACAGCCCTTTCACCAATGCACACACATGGAACCAAACCTGTGACAGCTCTACCTCTTCTCCACTGTTGCATAGTAAAACACACTTGAAATAGTAAAGTTAAGTTACCTTGGACTGTTCAAGCAGCCTCTGAACTTCTTTCAGAACAGGATTTTCTTGGACAGTTTCACATGCTTCATTCTGCAAGCACACATTTGCTGTTTCTCTCACTTTGGAGCAAGAAGTGTCTGCAGCCAATGCCGTAGATTTATCCTCATATCTGCTACTCAGAGATGGAAAACCTATCAAGAGAGAAAATAAATTAATATTGACCAAAATGTGCTCATTTTTATATTCGTGAAGTCTGGAAGGCTAAAGATGATTATGTTATTTGCAAGCCAATAGTAATATTGAACCTATTTTGGAAAATAATGAAATGATGGTGTCAAATATTTGTGGAACTTTTTTTGATATCCTTAACAATTTATGACACATTCAGTCAACAATACTCTGGTTTCAAAGAGTCCAGAATGTAGGTAAAAAAAAACAACAGCTTAATTATGGTTTATTTTCACTATAAATATATATCAAATTTGGCTGTGATGTCTAATATTACAACAGCTGCTTGTTATGGGGCAGTACACAGTTTGAAAAGTAGTTAAAGTTGAAGAACACAATAAAATTACAATGTCATCTATTTTAGACAGTACAGGTTAATACTGTAGTTCAATTTTTCTTCAACATTACTTTGACAGCATGGCCACACCAACGTTGATTCTGCATCAGGACTGGAAAAGCCAGGCTGTTCATTTACACAAAGGGGTCTCCAACTGATTCCTAAATTGGGACCTGGTGGCAGAAAACCACAAATGAACACAGGTCATCGGATATAGGTTAAAAATAACATTTTTTCATTTGTAATCCCTTTCTGCATTTCAGTTTTCTTCGTTCTTGCTGAGTTGAAATTGTAGGCAATTTCTGTTTTCCTTTTAGTGTCATGACCATTTCTGATACAGAAGTCAGGATTGACTCATCTGTGTTTTTGTGGCAGCAATTACAACTATTTAACTAAGTAGATCTGATCTGTCCAGTCCTGGTCCTTAAGATCTTAACCTTGCTTTTGTTTTCCAGCTTCCTCTGCTTTCTTCCACTTACTTGGATCAAATGTGTTGAATTAATTATTACCCTGAATCATCTGATCTTGCTAAGCAGCAACTTAGACAGATGGATGGAAAACAAACCTGGTGGCAAATCTTAAGGGCCAGGGTTGTTCAGGATGGTTAATTAGACACTTCTTGAAGAATTTCAACAATGCTAATCCAAATATAGCTTCCTATCCCATAATCACATATGATTTTTGAGTATAGAAAGTAGTACCAAGGTAATGTCTGACTTTGTATGCAAAAATTAGAGATATATCAGCTATATACAATACTATATATATACCAGCTCAGTGGCCTTGTAGTAGAGTGTCTGCCCTGAGATTGGAAGGTCGTGGGTTCAAATCCCGGCCGAGTCATACCAAAGACTTTAAAAATGGGACCCAGTGCCTCCCTGCTTGACAATCAGCACGAAGGAGTTGGACTGGGGGGTTAAACCACCAAATGGTTCCCGAGCGCGGCTGTGTCTGCAGCTCACCGCTCCCCCAGGGGATGGGTCAAATGCGGAGAACAAATTTCACACACTTAGGTGCGTGACAAATAGTGGGACTTTATATATGTATAGTAAATCAACCTTTTAGATGCACTTACTTAGATCAAGGTTGGATGTATTAGTTTTTCCTTCCTAAAAAAAATTGGGGAAAAAAAGACATCAGACTGGAGATAAACAGCTTCTGCGTACTGCTAAGTTATTCTGGAAACTATAAAGAAATTACTTCTCATTCTTCCTTACCTTCAGGAAGAAAGTCTCAGTGTGAGCACACTTTTGATAAGATAACATAAGGAGAACAGTCACAGCTAACCAGGATGCCATCCTGAAAATCAGAGACGTAAAGTACACAGAATAAGCACCTGGAGTTGATATTTTTTTTAGAAACTGTTGTGGCAAACAATGTGAAACGTTCAGCATATTTAGTAAATACTTTCACTATAGGGAGCTGGCATGAATGGATGGGGACATAAAGAAGGAAAAAACAAAAAAGAGATCAAACCTGTATTTCAAGGGAATAATGTAGGGAATCTTGCCTGTGAGATCGACTAGTCTTAGTTCCCTTATTGGAAAAGATCCCATTAAAAACAACTCATTTCATTTAATCTCTTTACTAAATATGACATATCATACAAATGGATATAGTTTACTCTGAAAGACTTAACAATAGTATGACATAGGCCCTTTAATGCAAATTACATAATCACTTATTTTAGAGGCAAAATAATGGACAAACTACTAAACAGTATGTGCAATCTGTACCTGTTAGTAAGAAACCATACTAAAAAAACTGGTTTAATAAAACCAGTTTGTTCAAAAGTGACACCACAACTGTGGAGACTATTTATTGTTAATGTTAGAAATATTCAATCCTTTGTACTTTATTAATCCCCTGAATTTATATAAAAAAAATACTTGTCATTTTGATCTTATTTAGATCCTAATTTAAGGTATTAAGGCAAATGTAGTCTTTTTTAGTTTTAACATCTGTTTTGGGTTTTTTTCAAACTTGTTTTTGAATGATTTTATTTTCACACCAGTTTTTTTTATACATCTCCATAGATGTTTTTGTACTGTTTTTAGTCCTATATGACTTCTATACCCTTTCAAATGCTGCTTTTTATTGGTTTTTACTTGTTAACAGTTACTTTTTTGCCTTTTTAAGGCCTGCTTATAATCATTAAGTGGGTTTCATGTTTTACTCAGAATTCTATTTTCCGAATACCTGGAGAAAGTGAGAGATAAGAAGTGGAACTGGGAGTGGGGGTGTGAACTTAAGATCAATTACACTGGTCAGAAGTTACCCTTTGCTTACACCGCCAGCGTCACGGCTCAGTCGCGTGCGCCGTAGTCTTTTCGTAACATTAAAAGTGCGAGAGAAACTTCCACTGCAGGCGTTCACGTCCTGCGTCTGCGGACTGACCTCTCCGTCGCTGCGAATCCTTTTCGTTTGGTTCAATTTTCGACCTGCGCCGCAGCTGATCGTCATCAGTTTCTGTAAAGTTGGGGCTATTCACGACTTAAACCGGAAAACACGCGAGCAAATTTAAAGTGCATCCAGTAAATTTTCAAAATAAAACAAACTTTCTGCTGAACTCGCCGGTTTCAGAGTGTCCTTAACATTACGTAATTTTTTGGGTTACTCAAAGTGTGTTGCAGCACAGCGTTGTCAGTCATAACCATGGACAACAAGAAGCTGATCATTGAGATCCAGAACTACTCTGTCTGGGCTGAGCTTTTACAGGCTGTGGATGGAGCAGCAGCCAGTGTAAGCCTTCTGCTGTTGCTAGTCTTCTTTCACTAAAAAAGGAGCATTGCGGTGACGTCACAGCTCTGTCTGGAGAGCGTGTGCCGCGCAGAGTCTATTGACAGTCTCAGGTGAGAAACCTGTTCAGCGGTTTTTAAATAAATAACCATTCCAGAAAGTAAGCTGCTGGACCTTTTTCTGTTTAAAAACACGACGAGATCCATTTAAGTTTCTGTCCCTGCACCTCAAACGAGAGTTCTGCATCTTCAGGCTCCAAGCTGCAGAAGTGCAGCTGCAGATGAATCAGTGAAGCTGTTCGATCTCTCCTGCCGCCCGTATGTTGCGCTCAGGGCAGACACACAAAGAGGCACATCTATTTCGAAAAAAAGTGTTTCCAAAACAGTTTTGCGAAAAATGTCTGTTTCAATACGCCCCAAAAAACACCTCCTCTAATAAGCGCATAAACTTTTTTTTGAAAAATGCGAGTTTTTTCGAAATGTTGGTGTTTCCATTAGGAGAATTTATTATCAAAATTCCAATTTGCAAAATTTCAGAGTTAATGGAAACACTGTCAACTACTGTTCTGGCAAGCTCATAACAGCGTCTAAGAGCGCAAGTATGCGGGGACGTGTGGATGGAATTATTTTTATAACGATCACGTGTGGACGCAACACTTTTTCTAAAACGGAGGTCAGCAGATATGCGTTTGTAGAAATACCCGCCTACGTGTGGACATGGCCTAAGTGTGTGTGTTGGTGACACCCCACTCCCCACCCCACACAAGCCAGCAAAAGCCAGAGACAAAGGGGTTTTGGGTGAGACCATGTGGTGGTGAGGCAGGCCATGTGGGATGGCTGCTGAGAAATGGTCTCCCGGCCTTTTCACCTCCTAATACACTTGATTGATTTTATCTCTTTGACTTTGTCCCTCCTCTGATGAAACAGAACTCAGGAAGACATCCTAGTATGGGAAATCACGACTCAACATTTTCTATGGTTAAAAAAAATTGTACCTGTGTTTGCAAGAAGGGGCTAATTTTACTCTTAAAGTGTTAGTAATGCCCTGGGACAAAGCTAAAATAAGTATCCAGATATATTCCATATGTTCTAATGTATCAAAAATAACAAATAATTACCGTTGACAAACGCAGGTTTTTGTAAAATTTGACAAATTAAACGACAAATCACACTCGCATTTCGCCCTGCTTCAGAAACGGCTCGATTTGGGTCACGTGACGCGTTGACGTCACATGGGTGAGACAGCGCCAGCAGCAGAATGCAGGCGGACCCGGGGTGTCTGCAGATACATGTATGTGTGTGCGCTGCGGCAAAGTTGAATTCTATAAACATCGGTGTTATGGTCCGACGGAGTATTAAGGCCACCAAAAAAAAAAAAGAAGATTTTTAAAGTCGTAAATTTACGAGATTTACAATCGAAATGAGCCTATTGTGAATGAACACTGTGAGCAGAACCAGACCGACTAAATTGATAAAAGCTTCTGATTTCAACAGGTAAACCGAATGTTTAAAGCATTGCACATGTTTGGAAGTTTCTTTGTTTGATTTGCAGTTTATTAATCATTGATGGTGGCTTGCGGGATCTCTGCATCCCATGTTGTTGTTGTGTGTTGAAACGGGACGATTCATGTGGAGAACGGGGCGGAGGACTGTTTACATTCTCATTTTTTTCTGCGCATATCAGAGACATGCAGTAAGGTGGTGAAAGAACTTCTGGGTATGAGAATAAAGTGATTAAATAAGTGAATAAATAAATAAATAATGATAAAGTGGCGGACGGTCCTGCAAACATGTCTCTAAGCTCTTTATTTTGCATATGAAACTATGCATTACCGACCCTGATAGTCAGCGTCATTGATGATTTGATTTAGAGTCGCCAAAAGGTCCCGATCTGTAAATAAAGCTTCACAAGATGCTCCACATCTTCCAGCTTCGAGCATGGCTCTGATAAACGGACAGCTTTCAGTTTCATCGGCATTCTCAGCGTCATTGCCAAATAGTGAGCTCCTACTTTCCGCGCTGCCAGCTCAAATTGATATGGCTTTACAGTCCTGAAACCACAAACACCCGGCGCCTCTGAATCAGCGTCACTTTCAGAACAAATGTTTCCACAATCTGAGTCTGAACACAGAATTGTGGACCTGGAAATATCGCTGCTATCGTTAGCTCCGTCACGCAAAGGAGAAGCCATCTTGCTATATTGACCCCTCTGACGTCACACACACCACGTGACCAAAACGGAGCTTTTGACCCGGAAGAGACAGGTTTGCCAAATTTGGCCTCAAAAATGCCGTTTTATTTCAATATTTCTTGCTCAAAACACGCCAAAACATTTGGAAATGGTAAATATAAGGCGAAATACAGTTAACACCGAAAATGACCCACAACCCCATTACTAACCCTTTAAGTTAGTTCTGTTAAATCATCTCAAGTTTTTTGGAGTTACATTTTTTTAGCTTGCGTCCTGTTGAACAAAATGACTCTTTAATTAGTTTTTAGTTTGGTTCTTCAAAGAAACGGAAAGTGAAAACTATAAGACAGATATTTAAATGACAAAAAAAAGAATGTGTTATTGTTAGCTTAAAGGTTTCAGAAAATAAGACTTATTTAAAGGTCATGAATACTGTTCTTAAACCAACACCTAGCTTCCCTAATTCTTTTCTGTTTTTTTCATCTTTTCATAACGACCCTTATTAAAGTTCTGTGCTGCTGCATGGAGGACTTTTACAAACCATTTGCCACAAATATTCAGATTTAATTACATTTGATATCTTGTTAAGATTACTTTACCTTTTGCTGTTTTTTTCCGTCTTTGGACGAGGTTCCTCTTGAGGAAATGGGAATCTTAAACTGCACTTCAGCTTTTCTAAACGTATTATAGCACTTTGTTCAACTGGTTTAGCAGGTTGGCACCAAAAACTCAGATGCAATCATTTTTTTAATGGCAGCTTAACAGGCAGCTATATGCTGTTTGTTTTATTTGTGTTAAACTGTTTGAGATTCAAGCCAGTCTTGTTTAAACTTTGTATTCCTCTTTTTTATCATCAATCTATTTGAGCATTTTAATATTATGGGAAGTGTCTGTTGTGTGTTGTCCTATCCAATTCAAAATCAAACTGCATGGCCAAAATGTATCTGAGTATTTCCTTCATGTGGTTGAAAGGGTGTGGCCTGTACAAGGAAGCCAGACAGTTTTAATCTGCTATCTGGGAAAAAAAGGCTTGTTTACGATAAAGTATTAGGGTCACTATAGAAAAAATAGAAGAAGTACTAAGTCAGGGGGGTCCACAACCTGAGGCTAAAGAGCCACGTGCTGCTCTTTTATCCTTTTGTTGTGGCTCTTTGGATTTAAATTGTGCTTATGGTGTTTTTAAAATGTCCTTGTGACACTTTTTTGATGGAGGACCTTTAGAACTTAAAGCCTGTAGCAATGACATAGGTGCAACAATCTGCTGTCCTCAAGCTCTCTGTCCTGGTCCGTTCTGATGCTTCCACTTTAAGACAAATAGATCCATGTACATCTTTGTTTTCCTCTTCCTCCTTTGAGTTGGCTCAGAGCTGTATATCTGGATAGCTCCAAAATTGCTCAACATTTTTGTTGCACTTCCAATGGTTGGGTGGGGGGTGTGAGTGGCTGTAAACTAGCAGAACAGGGTGTAGTCAAGTGGATAATGGGAAATGGGGGCAGGCTTAATCCACACCAACAGTTTGCCCACAACTCTGAGGCAAATTTCTGATAAACTCCTGCTGCTCTACAGAAACTATGTCCTAGAAAACAACAGCATAATCACAATTAAAACACCACTGGGATTGGAGTAAAATGTGTACAATTATAAAGTGTAAAATTGCATGCACGTATATAGATTTTTCCAATTAGATTCCAAATCAATGATGTCATGTTCAAATAAATTTAACAGTAAAAGGACAGAATGAAGGAGAGCCAAAGCCATAATAATCAAAAATTCCATGTTTGACTTGACTTTCTTGAATTTTTTTATGTACCTCTGGCGCAGTTGAATGATCGGCAGGGTTCCCGGTGTGGGTGTGACCGGAAACTCTCTTTCTATAATCCATCACAGTAGAACATAAACATTCACCTTTGCACAAATAGACAAATATAGAGTTTTTTTTTTCGTATTGCATGATAATCAACTATTTACATGAGAGAGGTTTTACAACTGATAGGATTATTTCTGTTAAAACATTTATTTTTTATTTTTTTGTATTTGACTTCCAAATACACAAATGACCTTTTAGGTTTCACAGCTGTCACCTGATCCCATCTGCTTGATGTGACTAATAGAGGGTAAAATCTGCACAATTGTCTGGTTGAAGAATATAGACTTATTGTCATTGTTTAAAAAAAAATCACTCAATCATTGAGTCAAATAAATTGCTATTAGAAATAGGGCTGCCACAAACGATTATTTCAATAGTCGACTAATCTCCGATTATTTTTTTCGATTAGTCGACTAATCGGTTCGTGCGGCGACTGGATGTAAAACACACATCTTAACCATAATTGGCTTTAAACTTGAAGTATTTAAGCTATATGCTAACTAAAATGAAAGACAATAGTTTATTAAGCCTTTAATGAATAGTGCAGGTTTTCTCCTTAATTTGTTTCTGGCATTAAGACGAGTCTTAAATCCAGTGAGGTAATCTGAACCAACTACAGAAATTTTAATAAAAGCTTGTATTTTTTAAAGCTTTATATATATATTTAATAAAACATGTGTAAAGTATTTCAAAAGCTATTAGCAGATATAAACACAATCAAAATATTTCCTCACTGAGGCCCATTTATTAAAGCAAAACACCAATAACATCTCTGAACTGAAGATATTCCTATACATAAACCTCAGGATGCTCATTTAAACAACGAGCTTTAAGACATCACATCTTTAAAAAAGTGGGGAAATGTATATTTTTTAAAAAGGGAGAATTGCAGGGGATGCTAGAATGTACATCAGTCCTTTCATTCTTTCACTACCTACATCCACTGCACATGTGCAGAACGAAATTAAATCATATTTTTCAGTTTGGTGGACCGCCCTTAAATCTGTGTTACTTCTTTAATGTTGTGGTTGTTTTGCTGTTTGTTGTCGTTTTTGTGACTTTCGTTTCATTTAATTGTATGCTTATTCCGCTAATGTTATGCTACACTTATCAACTTAGCTCTGGACTTTTAGGCGATCTACTTCACTTCTGGGACTCGCACATCGCTCCACAACTCCGCGCCAGATCCCTACCGACACACAGCCTCTCTGTCTGCACGATGAACGCTTCATAATCCGCTCTTCGAACCGGACGACGTGATCGTGGCGCAGAATATGAATAAAGCCTAGGACGAGCGGTTCATTTCCAGTCTAAACTCATAAGCCGGCCGCCCTCGTGGCATTTGGATCAAAGAGCGCGGATTATGAAACATTCACTATGCAGACAGAAGCGCCGTAGACACGGATCTGCTGCAGATCTGATGGATTATCTCCAAACAGCGCATTAGTGCCAGCCGAACAGGATCCATTGAAACCCGGAAAACTGCCGCAGCAGAGCTAGCTGTGTTAGCGCCGACGTTAGCTTAGCTAGACGAAGCTCTCTGTTCAACGTGATCAGACTCAGTCACAACATGCTTCATCTTCACGCAGCGCCATAGTGATCTCATGGAACACAAGTTCTGCCTTAAAGAAACGACATTGGACAATTTTCCTCTTTTATTTTTCTTATGTTTCCCCACATTTTCGAGTTCCATTGGCGTGTTGTTGTA
The DNA here is from genome assembly GCF_002922805.2 of Oryzias melastigma. NCBI lineage: Eukaryota > Metazoa > Chordata > Actinopteri > Beloniformes > Adrianichthyidae > Oryzias > Oryzias melastigma. Next base: position 11,100,682 of record NC_050535.1, read on the forward strand.
TTGTTGTTGATACTCCAACCCACCCTGTAACATCACTGCTAACCGCCTTAGTACCACTGCGCATGCGTGAAGAGAACGGCAGACCGGGCATTAGAAAGCACAAGCCGTAGTTTTGAGATCAAAACAAGGAAAAAAAAAACAAAAAAACGATGCTTCGACGACCAAAATAGTTGTTGACTATTTCAATAGTCGACGTAGTCGCAACTAATCGAATAATCGTGGCAACCCTACTACAGAGCCTAAGAACATGCTTGCCCACTTATTTTTCTTTTTTGTTGTGGCTGGTTTCCATTGCAACCAAAAACAACTCAAGGAATCTTTGACCCAATTTCATTTAGTGACTGATATCACTGGCGCTTTCCTAAAAATTATTATTGTTTTTATCGATATTCTCAGATTTTTACTGCAATGTAGAATCTATCATCTATGATGATAGAAGTCTGTTGGAAATAGTGTTTTGAATAACAAGCCTTTCACATAACAGACATCATAAAAACAAACTGCATTCATATGGGAAGGGACTATGAAAGAAAGAATCTTGTACATGTCAGCAGTTTTGCTGGAGCTTGTTTTTTTAGTTGAATATCTTCACTCTAAACAAATTTGTTCATTTATTTCAAGTTTTGCTAGATGATGGATTATCATTGGACCCACTTGAAGTAATATGGTAGTGCACCTTCAACAAAAAGACATTCAGTCCGAGATACAGTAAATATAAACATATTCAGAAACAAATTTCAGCAAGAATTGCAATGACTTTCTGACTAAGTCATTTATTTACACTTTTATTATTTATCAAGCCTATGTAGTGATATAAATAATATATTTTAAAAAGTGTTTAAGAGGTCTGATTTTCTCAAAGCTGCAAAAGCTCTTGTGGAAGCACAATTGCCTCGTTTACACTGTGCGGTCCAGACCAGATCACTCATCTCTTGGTCGGTTTCGAATGGTCCGGACAATTCAAGTGAACGTTTCCATTGAGCGTTAGACCATTAAAGCGCATGAGGGGTGTAGACTGATGACGAAGCTGCATCAGATGATTCAGAGACAGACAGAATATTTAACAGATAACCGCAGAAGCTCCGCCCTCACGGGACCATTCCTGTTTTTCAATGGACACGTCCAACAGGGGACCATAAATGGTATCAGTTGGTCCTGCTTAATGGGTCCATTTTGTAATAGAAATGCCCAAAAGTCCAGTCCGGTCTCAGTGGAAACGAGGCATATGTGTCTTTCTTGTATTTTATACATACAGACTCTAGTTTAAATGGTCAGATTCAGAAACTAGAACTATGCTTTATTATATATACTATACTAGTGTGACATATTTTGTTATTTTGCTCAGAAAATCGTATAAAACTTAAAATATGTGTTAAAATCACGAGGATTTGTGAAAAGCTCAAAACATAAGTTTTTGTAAAAGAATCATGTACCAAATACTTTATCTGAATCATATTTTGTCTAATGTTTCATAAACCATATCAATTTGAAAAGTACAAGAAGTATTTATCTGAACAAGCTGAATGTTTAATTCCAAAATAACAGAAAAAGCTGAAAGTATCACATAATTCAAATGTAACTAAATAATTCGGAAGTGGATACAGAATCTTCCTAGACTTTGCTATGGGAAGCAATCTTCAAAGAGGTCCTATCATGATTTTCTTAAGCCATTCAACGTAAACTACTGTATATATTTGCATATTATCAGATATGACGTTTTGAACACTAAAAAACAATTTATGAAATATTAGTTATTTTTTGCAAGTTTTTTCCTACCCGAAAGTAAAATGGCTCGATTCCTGAAGCTCCGCCTGCTGCTGCTGCATGTGGTTGTCGCCCATTTCATGACGCCATCCCAGAGAAAGTAGCCTGTCATTTCTCCCACAAAAATAATCCAAAGTTCTTTAAAGACGCATGCACATACCATATGCCTTCAGTAGCCCCTGCCATTTCTACACTGTTCACAACACAACCACAGGCAGCTTCTGCACTGCTGTGCCAGACCAGGGGTGGGGGTGTCTCAAAGGAGCCCCGCATCTAAAGTAACAAACACCTGTTTGAACTGGATTTTATGGAAGACAGGACACAACTGGAAGATATACTGTATTCTGCATCTAAAAGGAAAGTTTTAAAGTAGTAAAACTAGTAAACAAAACGTATATTGTTTTAAGTTCCTTCTTGGTTTTAATCTAGTTAATTTATTAAGCAAATAACAAAATCATCAGTGTAACTCAGAAATAGCTGTTGAGCCACCTGCCATTGCTTTTATTGGCACAAACTTTTTGTTTTGGTGCAACAAGGTTGTGATCTTATTGATGATGTTTTGCTATCACCTTGGAACAAAGATCTACTCCTGTTCATAATCTGCATCTGTTTAAGGGGTGGGAGGTGTGCGAGGTGGATGCAGGTGATGTTTAAATCTTTAAACTTCTTTTATCTTATTTATTTTTGGTATCCAGCACTTTGTATTACATTATGTGTGAAAAATGCTACATAAATAAAGATTGATTTGATATGAAATACGTTTATTCAGAGCATTACAAAAATATCACTTCAGGAAAAATGTACATGGAAATAGCTTCAGAGTTAAGAAGATTTATACACAAATGAAAAACTACAGAATTTTTTTTTTTAGTCAGTAAAAGTTAAAATTACTTTTTAATTTTACATTTGATACAAGACACATTTTTGTGGCTGCCAGTTTTGAGTTTGTTGGTCCTAGATTTTTAAAAATAGTAAATAATCTTTGTTAGCTAAGATGACCCCCCGTACTTATCTTTCTATATTAATTTTTTTGGCCCATTGTGACCAATTCTTGTAATTTCACATCACACACATCAAACCCTTCCTCTGCTGAAGTTTGGATGTTTGTCATTGTGTTCAATTACAAAAAAATACATCAAACCCTTTTTTGGCAGTATTTTGGAAATATTTAGCATATTGAGCCTTCTAAGAAAGTAGTAAGTGCTTAATAAGTATACAATATTTACCATGTATTTAATCCAGTCATTTTTAAGAGTTAGCAGATCATTTTTGAACTTCTTACACAAGTGTCATCCTTTTACAGTAAGACTTGGAAATCCAGTCATTGCGTTCATTGATTTTAACAGTTGTAGAAGTTGTCGTCATCACTGTGAATGGACCTTCCCATCTTGGTTTAGATGTGTCTGTCAGATTCAAAATGAAGACTTGGTCGTCTGGCTTCAGGTTGCTGTCGGGTTCTGAAACAAAAGGGGAAAAAATGTGTTTTTAACATCTTGTTAGATCAAAGTCTCATGTATAAACCCAAAGTATCTATCTTAGGACTGTGTGTGAGATTTTGGATACTTTTTTTTTGTTTCACTCGTTTACTTTTTCTTTACTTTGCATGACCATTATTATATTTAATTCTTCTGAAGCATTTTTTGTTAGTTTGGGTTCTGACTATGGGCCTTTTTTATTATTTGGCTTTAAATGCAAGAAAAAGCAGCTTTATCTATAATAGAAAACAATTAAAACTTTGGAGGATTCTGCTTCTTCTGTACAGGAACACTTATAGAAGACATAAAAAAACAAGAAATGCACACAAATATAATAAAAGCAAAGTTTAGCCTAATGCAATAAGGGCTTTAAAGAAATATACACCTGGTGTGTCTACAGCTATGTAACCCATCGTACAAGTAAAGTCTCTCAAAATGCAATGCATTTTAAAATAAGAGAAACTTCCGATCCCTTAAGGGGATTTTGTTCTTTGTTCAAAACTAAAGGTAGACATCCACTCTCTGGTTTAACAACTATTTTTTATTGTATTTCCAGACCTGGTGCCACTTTTTTGTATACTTGTTGTTATTGTAGAATATTCTTTCGAAATGCATTTCAATTTGAATGCAATCCCAAAACCACAACATTTTCATGACTCTGTTTAAACTTTTTGCTCTCAAACAAAAATATTACAAAACATTTTCTGTCACTTCTGCTCAGAAAAGACCCCAAAACACATGTCTGGTAAAAAAAAAAAACTAAGGAATAATATGTGAGATAATCTTAATAATATAGTTGACAAAACTCTGCTTACCTCTCTCAGTGTTCTGGTTTGTCATATCATCAAGTGGATTATCAGAATTTGTATTGGTGGTCTAAAAAAATTGAACACAATTTAAGAAAAGAAAAAAAAAAAGATAATATTTGACAAATAGACACTATTTGGAAATTTGTTTTCACCCTTGTTGTAGTAGAGATGGTGGGTGATATCTTTATTATTGACAGCACCTGAAAATAAATCTATTAGTAAATTTCTGTAAAAAGTCCTGGAAATGACGAACTTAATGCAAGCATTATACAAAACTGAAACATTTGAAAGGATGTTAGTGGTGCCAACACTTCAAAAAATAAATTGAATTATATTGTAGTGGTAGGATGACTTTTTAAATAGGGACATTTTTTATGTGAAATATTCACAAAAAGGTGTTGTCGCTGCTTGAATTGTATTTAACACAATTTATTGCTAAATTGCATAAGAGTGAAATAAAAATAAGATATAATAGATACAAACTCCAAAATCATCACAGTAATGACACAAGATTTCTATAGATACAATATAACATTTTAAGAATACATTTTATGTTTAGGCATATGTACCTTTTTGTCCAACAGTGTCCCAAATACCAAAATGAAGAAACCCTTCAAAGGTACAGAAAAGCATAATTTAGTAAACAAGAAAGCCAAAAGAAAATGTGCTGCAAGTGTGAAGAAAAAAATTGTAACAAGTCTCAAATGTACCTGTAAAGAATTGAAGAATGCAAATGCAATATGAAGTCCTTTATTATTCGGGTCAAGCATGGTTCCTACTCCCAAGCCCCAAGTTAATCCAAAAAGTGGTGTGAGCACAGCAACACTCTTGGCAATGACCAATAGGATGTGTTTCTCATCAGCTTGAGCAGCATTCACCCGCAACCTGCTTCTCAAAATTTGGAAGAGCACTGTAACCAGGATTACAAGGTTAATCAACACTATTGCCAACGCAGGAATCACAAATGCCAGCAGTGTTCGAGACTCCTTCCAGCGGAGCCAGCAGACATCTTTTTCTTGAATGTAATTCTTAGAAGGGACGGTTACACCTATAGTTATCGCTGCAATGATGAGAGGAGCACCGTATCCGAGAGTGAAGCCAATGCCCACCATAGTCCTGTCGGACAAACCCTGACTTAAGACCAAAATGGTGCGACTGAACAACAACAGAGCTGCAGCCAACATCCAAAAGAACATGGCGAGGTAGAAGAAGTGGATGAAGAAGGTCACTGCCAGGCAGGCAGATTGAGATTCTAATTTCCCTGCTCCGATAATAAACCAAATATCTGCAATCAGTAGAGACAAAGCAATATTTATAGAAGAAACATGCCTCAGGAAGGATGTGCTGTGATTCCTTATTTCGCCCCAAACTATGGCTTCAATGATCAGACAAATAATCAGAGAGATCATGGATATGGCAAGTCCACAATATGTGATGTATGTCAGCGCGGGAATATTAGGAGCAGAAGGTGACATGAGGATGGAGAACGAGGTGAGATGGTTGCAGTTGCAGCTGACCGTGCCTGTCTTCTGGTTTACAAAGAGGCATCCCTCATCGTCCCATCCTCCAAGACCATCAAAGAGGCGGAAATTCCAAAACACGCACTTTGGATTCCCAAGAGTATCATTGGAAGTGTTGAAGGTTATGGAAATATTGTTGACTAATTCACTAGACTGAATGAGCACAATCTTGCCATTGAGGACATCAGTAGAGGAATTATCTTTGCTTCTTGGAAGGAGCACAGTATCCATGGAAGAAAATGTTATTACAGTTAGAGACTTCTTTCCTCCTTCATGTTTTGGGATGTCCACTATGACAGATGAGTTAAAGTTGCCATTGAAAGTGTCTGTAAAAGTAGTTTTGTTGAGCAGTATCAAGGGAGTGGTGATGGTTAAAGAGTCTTCTTGAAGGGCTTTGGTTATTGTCTCAAGAGACTCCAGCAACAAGGAACTGCTCTTTTTAGGTTCTTTGCTGGTTTCATTTAAGCTGACGTTGTTATTGTTTATTGTATTCCAAGACAAGCTTGCATCTTTTCTGGTGAGAACATCTGCGGTTAACAGGACATCCTAACAGGAAAAAAGAAAAAAAAAAAAACAGTTCAGAGATAACACTTTCGCAAGAATGGACATAATCTGCAAATATCACCTCATTGATACATACTTTCATGGAAGTTTCATTAACAGACACATTAGCTGATGTTGCTACATTTTCCAGTATATTAACAATTTTGACAATGGTGGCAGGAGACTGAGTCACTTTGCTTGAAGAGCTGACGGTGACCTCACCAAGTTTTTTCACAAATGTTGGCAGAAGAGTGCTGGTCAGTTCCTAAAAAATGTTTTAAAAAATGAGGGGGGGTGGGGTTAATACTGTACTATCATTGGGATGATGTATAGTTGGGGTATTTATTTCTGCTTTTCGTGATCAAGTTGCAAATGACCTCAGACTGAAGAAACAGTTCTTGAACTTCTTTAAGAACGCAGTTGTCTTGTATATTCCCGTATAAGCCACTAGCCAAACACTCTGCAGTTATTTCTCCAATTTTCCCTTCTCCACAATCTGCTTTTGCAATAAATCCTGGATATCCATCGCCAAATATGTCACTCTTGCATTTTAAAGCTACAGAAAGAAAATAAAGGTATTTATTGGTTGACTTGATGCAAAATATATTTAAGTGATACATTATTATTCAATCCATACACACCATTTTCCGTAAATTCCACTTTTATGTATTTCTGAAATGTCGGATTAGTTTGGGATTGACATGTGAATATTTTAATGTCACCATTTGGACAGCTTCCAGGCACTGAATATGTCAAAGTTGTACTTGAACCTGTTTTAAGCACAGCATACAAATACAGGAAAACTGTTAAAAATGTAAAAAACGCAAAATTGTTCAAATTAGCCTAAATAGGTAGTTTATGATAGCTAAAAACAACAAAGATGTGAAAACAAATTTTCTATGAATTCTAAAATTGTATTTTGTTTTTTAGTTACCTGCTGTAGATCCGGGGTCAACAAACATCACAGTGTATGGACTTTGGACAGTACACTGGAATGTTAGAGTTTTTATATTCCCACATCTTACTAATGTCTGTGCTGGAGTCATTATCACACTGATCAGAGGGGTCTCTTTAACTGTGAATGTTCCTCTCTGACGGAAAATCTTGTTTCCATTTTTCAGCCTACATTCAGAGGTCACTGAAAATGAAAGGAGAGTCAGTATCAGCCAGTGACAGCAACACAGTGTCAAGTTTTTGGTCCAAATTTGAAGAGGCCACACCATGAAAATTCTATTCTTTGAGGTTTAAAGTGCATTACACTGTTCATTTTTCAATAGAAAGAACACCAAAGCGGTATTTTGATCCGTTCATGCATCATGCTGACGTCAGCACGATGTGAACCGCCCCCTCTAGAAAGAGTCTGCTCTGCCAGCACTGTCCCCAGTCTAACACCAAGACCCAATTTCTCCACGGAGCTAGAGGTGATCAGCAAAAACTTTAATCTTAGACGCACAGTACCATATATCTTCCAATTGTGTCCTGTCTTCAATAATTTCCAGCTCAGATAGGTGTTCCTTGCTTTAGCTATGAGGCTCCTTTAAGACTCCACCCCCCACCTGCTGGTCAGGCACAGTCGAGCAGACACCGATTCTATTTGTGTTGTGAACCAGTGTAGCGATGGCCAAGGCTACTAAAGGCAGATATATGGTATGTGGATCCATCTTTAAAAACATCTTGCTAATTTTTGTGTGAGAAACAAAGAAAGAAAAGCTCTAGGATGAAGTCATGTAATGGGCGAAGCCTCAGGAATTGAGTCCTTTTACTTCTGAGTAGAAAAACACTCACGAAAATAAAATATTTTATAATAATTAAATTATTTTTTAGTGTTCCAAATGTAATATATGACCATATATATACATATATAGTTCACTCTGAAAGACTTGAGAAAATCATGATATGGCCCCTTTAAGACAAAGTCCGAGTGTGACAGTGTCTTCTGTCATCCTCAGTTTTATTTATTTATTTATTTGGATGAAGCAAATCTATTTTTTGTAAAGTGTGTGATACTTATGTTAACCAACAGTTCAAGTAAACTCCTAAAGTAATATTTTATTTCCAGTAACTCTTCAAATGTATGAGCAGTTCCACTAGCCGTTACCTGAGGGCTTCCAGACACCAAAAACTGCTGCACCATTGGCCCAGTTAAGTTTAGGAGCTTTAGCCATGGCACAGGTGTACATGCAATAACGCATGCATGAACTGTATGTGTATTGCAGTCTAAAAAGTAAAAGTAAGGCGTTCTCTCAACAATATGTTCTATACATTAGGTCTACACAGTCCCAGTCGGTAGGGACCTAGACTATCTAACAGGAGTCACCAAAAGTCAATTTGACAACTAAAAAACAAACCTTAATGTCCAAGTTTAAACACACTTATCTATTTAAATGTAGTTCCTAACCTTTGACTTGTAACTTAGTAAAATAAAATATAACAAGATAGTCTTTCAAAATTTCACAGCCAGTATCTACCCGTACGATCAGTTGAGTTAAAGCATTATGGAAAAAAAAAAGATGAGAAGGTTTGCTCAAGAAGGTGACAATTGTGACCACAATATGATTTAGTAGAAATTATTCTGAGCATATGTATGCAAAGTTTTTTTTTTATCTTGTGGGGTAGAGCCACCATCTGCTGTTACTGGATAATGACTTAGCTTTCATGAAAATGGTCTGGTTTTTGAATTAGCTTTATCTAGACTCATATTCTCATTCTTTTTGAAATGTGGCATTTTATACCACATTTTCTTAGACATATGAGTTTTTGTTACAGGTTTTCATCTTCCTTGAGGCCATTGTTTTTAACCATTAACCATTTTAACCATTTTCTGCCAATATTATGTTTGTTTTATTGCTACACAAGCGACATGCTACATAAAGAAACGAATCAACCGTGCCTTATACCTGAAAGACCTGTTGCATGAGTAATGTCTGACAATTCTTTTTATAAATGTTTTGCTTGTCTGTAAACTTTGTATTTTTGCGTTTTCTAAACACAAAATCCTCCAAATGATTTCCCATATATGCACAGAAACACACTTGTTGGGAAAATGTTGGTTGCAGTTTTACCTTCAGCAGCTTTATTAAATGATGCAGTTAGGTAGGAGAATTCACCCTTTGTAGAAATGGTATACTGTGCAGTGTTACTTATGAGGGCTCCATCTAGTTTCCAGTCAGCTTTCAAGTCAGAACCAAATTTAAGATCAGGTGGTGGAGGGCCACATGTTATTGTCACCCTCCTTCCAGGAAACAAATCTCCAACAGAAGTGCCCTGTAACTGCTGGTTACCTTTAAAGAAATTAGACAAAAATGAGAAAATAAATAAACCAACACAACAGATCTTCTAAATGCAATGCCGTTTTGTATTTTTAGTATAAAAACATAAGAAAAATGTAACAATTATTTTGAGATAAATGCTTACTGTCAAAAATGATGGGGTATTTTGAGGACATATCAATGTTTACGTCAGTTTCTATATTTGGAAGTTTCAAATCATCCATCACATAAGAACCTATCCAATACTCCACGATCGTGCTTCCAGCTCTGAAATACATAATAATATATAAATGTTTTACTTAATGTTGAATTTTTTTATAACTGCCTTTTTGAGTATTTCTTTATTTAAGTCATGGTTAAGGTTTGTGATGCAACAACTACCATGTGCAGAAAAACAAAACATTTACTTACGTGAATATGAGTTCTCGTACAAAACAATCATTGAAGTGCTTCCTACAGTTTGAGATAATCTGATAAAAACAAGAATACCAGGAATAAAGTAAAGTTACTCTCTTTAACCTAAGATCCAACTGAATGTAAAAAAACATTTGACGCAAACAGACTTACAGTGTTATAGACATCTTTGTATACATCATTGGAATAATCATTGAATGAGTCTTGATATTCGATGTCCATCGTAAAATTTAGGCCCCTTACTTCATAGAACATAAATGTAACCTTAGCTGTAGTGTCTGGGATTGGGGCTGTTGTAGACATATTTGCTGTTGTGACTGTTGCGTTAGTGGTTTGCGTTGTTGTCACAACAAAAGGGAGGTCTCCGGTCGGCCCTGGCACTTCCAGCGCTAAAAAAAAATAAACATATGTGATTTCTAGGACAGGTGTAGAAAGATTCAGATCATCCATCCATCCATCCATCCATTTTCTTGACCGCTTCTTCCCTTTCGGGGTCGCGGGGTGCCGGAGCCTATCCCGGCTACTGAAGGGCGAAGGCGGGGTACACCCTGGACAGGTCGCCAGTCTGTTGCAGGGCCTCAATCACACACACATCCACTCTCACATTCACACCTAGGGGCAATTTAGAGTCACCAATCAACCTATGAAGCATGTTTTTTTTTTTGGACGGTGGGAGGAAGCCGGAGTCCCCGGTGAAAACAACGGTCAAAATTAAAATTTTACAAATAAAATTTCACAACATTTTAAAAAGCATCTTGAGCAAAAATCATGGCTAATTTTGAGGTATAGCTTAGGTGACATTAAAGATAAGTTTTATTTTTTTAACCAAAGCATTTGTTTCCCTTTACTGAGTTAATATACCATCTGGTTTATATTTTAATTGATAATTTTATGGCCTTGTTTTAAATTTAGTTGCTTAGTGTAACTGAAAGTTTTGGGGGAGCAAGGATCAATTTTTGGTCAGAGAATTTTACATTTTTTTATTTGGGGTAAACTTCCCACAAGAGGTTTTGTCACTCTTCTTTTTTAGGTTAAAATCAGCCAATGGAACGACAGCCAAGTCAACTGATTGAAAGGGTAACCAGACCCTAAATCAACTTTTTTTGGTTGTTGACCTCTACAAATGGGGCTTTAAAAGTGATGTCTGTTGATCATTTCCAATTTTTTGATAAATTAAAATAAACGTGTTTAATTCTTGAAAATATAGTCAACAACCATCTGTGTGCTGCCATCTACTGGTTAAAACCAGGTATTACAGTTGAATGTTGTTGGTCAAACCATTTAAGTTTTATAAGTCCCACGTCATGATCTGCAACTCCACTAGTGATAATAGTCCTGTTCCCCAGCCCCACCCCTCTGACTGGATCTTCAAATTTCAGCTGTGGGTGGAGTCAGCTCCAACTTCCCTGTTTGGTTACCCTTTAATAAAAAACATCTTATTTCTTAACAAAAGTGTGGTAATCCCCATGGATATTTTTTACAATTTAGTTAATCTGTATTTATTTATTTATTTCCTTTATTTTACGTTTAGATGAGGGTGCAGTTTAAACTTCCTCAAAGGATTGTATCAGCCAAATGTAGACTAATAAAATGTATTTGTATAGCTGACTATAGATTACATTTTAAAATGGAAGTTTCTCTTTTCATTGTCCTTGAAAGATTTTTTAAAAGTACACACCAAAGCAAAACAATCTTACTGGTTTCAATTATTGACAGACGGAAGGTTTTGGGTTCTCCTGCAGGATTACTGGATCTGTTTTGTGACACCTGATTAAAAAAACCAACAAACACCATGTTACATTTATTGCCTGATCTTGTACTTAAGTCTTACCAAGAGTTTATTTATGTTCTCACCTCAGAGAAAGGAATCAAAGAACCATTTTGCTGACAGCAGGACGGTGACAAAAATGTCACAACAAGCCAAATCACCTTCAGGTTAACCATCCTACAGAATGAGGATAAAATAGTTACATAAAATGCTATAAGCTTCACATCAAAAGCAGAAAATAAAAAAAATATAGTGTTTAATAGTCTCATTTAGTAGTATGCCTTAAAAGCTACAAGAAAATGGTAATTGAGGTCATCAACCAGGAAGTCCTCTGATGATTTTATCAAGCAGGAAGTCTTAGCGAATAACATTCCAATTGACCAAAGATAAAGGTTTTTTTTGTTCTATTATCGGTTTAAAGATCTTCAAAAAACTCGGTTGGATTTCAAATCAAAATGTTTTGGGGTTTCCTGCATTCCTCACTCTAAAAGTGCTCTCAACTAATGCCAGATACATAACTTAAGCATCCGATCAGCTTGGTTTCTTGTGCAGCTTCTTTAATGTGTCAAATCAAAGGTTAAAGAGACATAATTCAATAAATACAACTCTGACAATAATTTACATAAAATCACAAAACAATTTTAAGAACTCAGATCAATTATATAAGTATTAAATGGTTATTTAATCAAATAGAGGCAAACTTAAAACATACAAATACAATTTCAAATTAAACATATGGAAAATAAAGGCAACAGTTTACATATGCAAACAAAAAAAATTAGAAGTTAATTACAATTTATTCTGTATTCATAAAGAACGCATAATTTATAGAAAACAAATATTGCCTTGCACTTTTCCTTTTCCAACAGCAGTAAAAGTAATAATTTTGTTACTTAATTATCTTCAAAAATACAGAGGTTTAAAACATATAGACCTCTTTGCTGACGTTTTAGAGGTCCCAATTTCAAACCTATAAATGTGGTCCCTCATTAGTCACAAAAGTTACCTTTTAAAAAAATCTACAATAGATGAAATTAGCAAATTGAGGATATTTTATAGATATTTTAAGGCTGTAAAACCCCCCACCACACACTTCACACACACTTCTCAGAGACAAACATTTTCACACTTTGCTTTATTGTTTGAACTTTCAAAGTTTAAACCTTCTTTGAAAATAAAAGACCAGTATTATACAGTGAAAACAAAGATATAAGATTAAAGTAAATTTGGCAAGCCGAACACATTCTCTGAATATAAGGGGCTACAGCCAATCAGGACGCAGAATACACTGTAAAATCTGAAAAAAATGATGCAAAATTGCACCCAAAAGATGCCAAATGACAAGACTGCAAAAGGTGAACTGCGTTATAAAGTAAAGAGACCAGTGTTTAATTTTGTTTAGATTTCCAACTGTCACACAATCTGCAGGTTTCCAGCTAGTTTTGATGTGGTTGGTTACTAATTTACACACTTATTAGGAAGAATTAAATATTTTTTCCAGGCTTTACTGCTTTATAGCTAATTTTGACTTTTCTTTCAAAATATTCCAGCTACGAGGTGAAGGCAGGGCACAACCTGGACAATTTGTCGGTACATTGCAGAAGCATACGCACTGACAATAACCATAATTTGACGCCTAGTGTTAAGGGGCAATGCTTTTTAGAGTCCTCAATCCAGCTTTAAAACAGGTTTCTGGACTCTGGGATAAAGCCAAACAGCCTGCAGAAAACCTGCTTATCCACAGGAAGAATCCACAACTTCCACACAAAAAAGACAGACAGTGCTGCCTACCACACCCACATGCTCTCCCCTGAAAACAGAATACTTTAATTCAACTATCTAATATTGGAAATTTAATTTCTGAACTGTAATTTTGATATTTACTTCCAAATTACAGCGTGCATTTCAACTAATAACTGTCCAGTTAAACAAGTATCATGGGAAAGATTGACAAAAAATCCCTTAAAACATAAATTATTTCCTTTGTCTCTTGAAAATAATGCTAATTTTATTACCTGAGATGTAATTTTTTCCTATATTAAAGCTAAATATACAACATCACATGTCTGAATGATCTTACCTCTCGCTGTCTTCTGGTATATGAACAGATTTTGTTTTCAGGAGGAACATTTAACTCTACTACCTTCTCACTCATTTACATTTCTAGGATTTAAACAACGTGAAGAACTTCCTGCTGAACTCGAACACCTTTTCATTTCTTAAATGATAAAATCACGACTGATTTACATGGATAATTTCCTTGATTGTCTAGTCACCTCCAGTAAAAGGAAATGATTTTAAGGGTTTCCTTGGTTGACATGTTTTTAGGTATCACTTACAGATGCCGTACAGTCAAATGTTATTTTTTCACTTTGAAGAACGAAAAACTTTTTTTATTTGCTTTCATGTATTGTGGAATGTACAGTACAAAATGCAGAAATCTTCATAATAATTGGAATCGTATTTTCATCTCATTATTTTTTTTGGGGGGATAATCAACAGTAAGCAAACAAGTTTTGTTTGACTCAACTTTTAACTCGGCAAATGAAAAAAAAAACACTTTTATACTGGTCTAGAATAAAATACAAATACTAATGTATCGGGGTTTAGTACGTATGATGTTTGGCTTCTTAGCAAACTACTGTAGAAAAGTATGATGTACGTGACGTGTATGTAATATAAAAAGTCATAAAGGGTTATGTATGTTTAGATTTTATGAGAACTCAAGACTGGCTGCCCCAAGGATGTTGGATTTTTCTTGAATGAAACTCTAAAATTGAAAAGTCCTTTTAACTTTAAACTGCATTTGGTCGATTGTTGTTTGTTTTAAATGTTTTATGATTGTGTGTTATAAATGGTTTAATACAAATACAATGCAGTATACAAATAGAACTCTTTTCATCTTATTTCAGAAAACTTTCTACAGCTGCGATGCCGGATTTGATCTTGTATACATTTCACATAACAAGAAGTCTATAGAAAGCTAACAGCGTTAACAGTAGGTTAATAGATTCTAGTGAAATTCATTTTTACAATAAATATTTGACTTAAAAGTAAAAAAAAAAACAAAGGCTGAAGTTTGACATGATGAAGCTGATCCATTTAGTAGAAAGAGACAATCAAAATCTATATCCTTTGTCAAAAGAGAGAAAAAAACAATAACACAACACAAAACAATAAATACAAGTAAACTGTCCAGTCAGACTACATCCTAGTTGTAAGTAAATATAGTTTTCTTATGAGCTGCGTTCTTAACATTCTTCACACGTGCTCTTTTTCCAGCTTCAGTTTGTGAAAGTCTTTCTCAGTTGGTCCATTTGCACATTTTATCAGGTGTTAAGACTGCTTGAATCACTGGATCCAGAGGAAGATCTATGGAAGATGTTTGTAAATCCTGGAACATAAAACATTAAATCTTAGAGAATTTTCACACCTCCAACAGTCAGTACATACCTTATAATCCTATTGTTAGTATTCTCATTGAACTTTTATTAATATTTATAAAGAGACGCTTGTGTGTGACATTTGCTGCTCTTACTTGCCAGAAATCACAAAACTCATGGAAGTCTTTCATGCTATACTTGTCAGGATAATTGTTCTTTTGTTGCAATTAGAAGTTCCTGAAAATCATATTAAGTTTTTGGAGTGGCTGTTTCAAAGTCCAACCGGTTCTCCTTGACATTTTGTTTGCAAAGTGATATGATGAAACCTCGTCCTCAGGTTCCTTGGGGCAAATGTAGCTGTTACTTACTGCATTCTGTATGTAATGGCCTGTTAGTCTCAAAAAGGTTGATGACATTTGGAGTTGGACCAGATAAAGATCGGTTTAAATTTACACTGTGTGCTAAGTAAACCAAAAGATGACAAGTCAAGGTCCACTTGTTTGGACTGGACCAAAGATTGGACGAGTCAATTCACACTTAGTCTCTGGACTCGCACAGGATTCCAATTATAGCTCTCTTTAATCAAACTAAACAGGATAGATGTAAATGTCATACTTTGGAAAAATCACATTTTGACCGGTACCAGTCTGAGGCCCAGGGGATTGGAAACCAGTAGTGTAGAGAACCTCTTGCACATCCAATAAAAATCAAACCCTAATAATTTTTTATTTTTCCATTTTTTTCCATGAGGACAACATTTTACTCCAATAAATGTGACTTTCATTACTCTGGCGTGAGCAAAGCAAAAAGTGACGTACCTCTGTGTGACCATAAAAATGCCAGCGCACTTGATGAATTGCTGACACTTGTGGTCTAAAATGATTAAAACAGGTTACAACAAAAAGCCAATAATCTTTCAAATGCTGAAAGATGAGTAGTACAAATTACATAATAGATATATAAATAAAACAGATACAATAAAAATATAATCTTACCCCTGTCTGACTTCTGAGGGTTTGTGATATGGATGCTAATTGAGATCGGACCTGAAAAGGTTATTTTTTAAAATTAGTCCAGTAATGTGAATTTGAGACGGATTGAATCAGCAAACAAAGACAACATAGGTAATTGTTCGAAGGAAACGGGCAATACAATCTGAAAATGTTCCTTTGTCAATCACAAATACAAGCTTCAGTTGACCTAATGAGAGCAGATAAAATGAGATGAAAATGGTAAGTGTGCAACTTTAACTTGCATATTTTGAGTCTATAAGTGAAGTGGAAAAAAATCACTTAAACTCTGATTAAAAAAAAATGTTTCAGGATGGAAATATGATGCATGTTATTGATTGTGTGACCAACTTCTCTACAAAAAGTCAATTTTGCATTTTTAGACATACACACCTTTCTGTCCAACAAGGTTCCAAACACCAAAATGAATAAACCCTTCAAAGAAACAAAGTTAAGTCAATTAAGTACCAGAACGTCCAGAAACTGAAAAATATCACTTTTATCAGCCAATGAATTTGTACCTGTAATGAATTGAAGAATGCAAACGCAGCATGAATTCCTACGTTCTTTGGGTCAGACACGGTTCCAAATCCCAGACCCCAGGTCAATCCAAGGAAAGGAGTGAGCACCGCCAAGCTCTTAGCGATAACAACTAGAATGTGTCTCTCACCATCTTGTGCAGTGTTTTTCCCTGCCTTGCTCTTCACAAGTTTTGAGATAACTGTTGCTAAGATTATGAGGTTAATCAGGACTATCAGCAGAGCAGGGATCACAAATGCCAGAAGAGCTTTGGATTTGTCCCAGTTGAGCCAGCAGACATTATTGTCTCGGATGTATTCTCCTGGTGGTGCAGTTACAGCTACTGTTACTGCTGCAATGACAAGAGAAGCGCCATATCCCAGCGAGAATCCTATAGCCAGCATGCCCGCTTTAGATGGCCCCACGCTTAACACATTTACTGTGCTGTTAATGAGCAGCAAGCCAAGTGCTAACATCCAAAAGAACAAAGCCAGGTAGAAAAAGTGAATGAAAAAGGTAACTACACTGCATGCGGACAGATTGTTTTGGTTCTGAGGATTAGAAATGGTCGCCCCAACAATAAACCAAATGTTTGCAAATAAGAGAGACAAGGCGATGTTTACGATGGAGACATGCCGCAAGTAAGACGTGGTGTTATTTATTGCTTTTTTCCAAATAATAGCTTCGATGATGAGACAGATGACAAGGGAAGCCATTGATATGCCAATCCCAGTGAATGTGATGTATTCCAGAGCAGGATCTTTAGGAACAAAAGGGGACATGAGAATGCAGAAGGAGGTGAGATGGTTGCAATTGCAGCTGACAGTCCCATTTTTCTGGTTCACTAAGATACATCCTTGATCGTCCCATCCACCAAGACCATTAAAGAGTGTGAAATTCCAGAAAACACATGCTGGATTGTCTAAAGTATTGTTGAGAACATCGTATGACAGGGAGATATTGTTGACTTTGTCACTGGACTGAATCAGGATGATTTTGCCATTGATGATGTTAGTTGATGAATTGACTTGGTCTCTTGGTGGTAGGACAATATTCATAGAGAAAAATGTTATGGCTGTTAATGACTTTCTTTTTTCATCAGAGTTTGGTATGTCCACCTCCACGGAGGAGTTAAAGTCTGCATTGAAAGAGTTTGTGAAAGTAGTTTTGTTGAAAACAATCAAATTTGTGGCGATGTTTAAATGCTCATCTTGAACTTGTGAGGTTATATTCTCAATAGACTCCAGTAGTGCAGAACTACTACTTTTTGCTTGAGACTTGGTTTCTTCTGCATTTTCAGGATCTTTGTTAAGTGTTGCCCATGATGTTCTGGCATCTTCGCTAGTGAGAACATCTATGGTCAAGAGGACATTCTAAAAAGAAATAGAAAATTAGTAATGACGCATCAAAAGAATGTGTTGCTGGAACCTTGTAAAGATCAGAACAATTGTTTCCTTACTGTCATTGAAGCTCCATCTATAGGCAGCTTAGTAGATCCTATGTTGTTTAGGATCTTCACAATTGCATTAATGGTAGCAGGAGAGTCAGTTACTTCTTTGGATAGGTTGACAGTGACATTACTGAGTTTCTTCAAGAACCCTGGCAAAGTACTTTCAGTCAGTTTCTAAAACATAAAAATAAAATTGTCTTAGATGTAATTCAATTATTCGTTTTCTTCTTTTTGAATTCTTCCAAGACCTGTCTTTGCAATGTTCTTTGTTTGTGTCTTTGTTGCTGCCGGCGACACGAAAAACACATATAATATATATGACATATCGTAACTCCTTGACTACGCATTCAAAGTGAGTCAAACTAATTCTGACATGGACAAAAACTTCTTTTAATATTGGCTCTGCACCAATATGCAAAACATTGTTAATTAAAGTACTGGTGAAAGGCAATTTTTCTCTGTGATAGCTAACATAGGTTGATTGTGTAAATACATTTACTGAGAATATCAACAATTTTGCCTGTGTGTTAACATTCAGTTTAACTCAAGAAACCTAAATCATTTTAGGATTTTTTTTCAATACATAATTATTTCTCTCCTATGTTTGCACATTTTACTTTTTGACTATTAAATCATTTCAGGGTGTATTCACACGGTTTCTTTTTTCTGCTTTTCAAGGTTTTTTTCTTGCAGTGCAAAAAAAAAAAACGTTGAAATATTAAATTAAAAAAAGGAAACAGTAATATAAAACACTGTAACACTGAGACATGATGATGCATCATTTTGTTCTATGCTAGAATCGCAGATATTTTGTTTTAATGATGTCTCAAGTGTCCTTGTCCACCTGGCTTACATCCAGAACTGTGCCAAATGGGACTTAGAATTGGTTCTGTTAGTAAAACAAGTAGAAAAAAACAGAGCTTCGGACGATTTAGCAGAAGATAAACTTCAGCCATGGAGAAAATTCAGGATCTACATGACAGAAGGTGCAAAAAGTTGCAGGAAAAGTTCCAAAACAGGCTTTGTGAACTTTACAATTCAACAATCCAAAGCAACAGGAATAAAAAAAAAAAACACTTCTGTGTTTTGGTGATGTAGACAAGTCATGACACGACTCAGAGCTACTGGACAACAAAAACACCATCACCCGTTGGAATCAGTGTCGCTGTAGGCTGCATCGAAGGATGGACAGCTGTAGAATTTTCTAAATGAAACTACCAATTGGTGTAATATGAATAGAGTAAGTTTTTCCTTCTTACAAAGAGACTCAAAACTTTAAGAAACCTAAATATATACCTCATGTCAACCTACTATACTTCTTTGGTAAAACGTCAAACAATGTTGCATAATTTTGGATGAAATTCTTTTTAATGCAGTTTATTCTTATGTTCTATGCTCTTGAACTAAGATTATTGCTGAGATTTCATAGTACATTATTTTAAAGTCTCAGTGTTAAAGATACTAGACTAAGGAGACTTTCACAAATAAAAATATGTACTTACTTCAGACTGGTCGAGCAAGTCTTTAACTTCTTTTAGGACACAGTTGTTTTGTACGTTTCCAAATTCACCATTAGCCAAACACTCTGCTGATATTTCTCCTAATTTGCCTTCCTCACAAGGACGTTTGACCACATAGCCTTCAGGAGCACTACCAAAAGTGGGATTATCTTTGCATACAAACTCTAAAAACAAAAGAGAGTTTTTCTTCAGTAAATACACTTTATTTAAAAAAATATCAGAACTGTAATAATAATTAAATGTTAAAGGAGTACCTACCCTCGTTGGTAAATTCTAAAGTTATTTTCTTTTCAAATACTGAATTAGGTTGGAGCTGGCAGACAAAAATCTCAGGACTTTTACCTGCACAGTCATCAGGAACCAAATATTCTGTAATGATTTTTGGACCTGAATTCAACCAAAGCATCAAAGTTGTTACTGAAAATCCAGATAAAACTTTATTTTTCTTTTGATTTAAAACAAAGAATTACATTAATCCTACTACTATTGATATATTTTGTGTCCTCACCTTGTTTATTTGAGTCCTTAAATGTGACATTGTAGTTGCCTTTGACCGAGCACTCCAGCTGCAGACTGCTGCCACATTTAACTATGGCTTTGATTGGCTTCACTGTGATCTCAGGAATCTCTAAAACTCTGAGACTTCCCGTCTGTTTAAAAGACTTTTTTCCTTCCTTCAGAATACATTCACAGCGCACTGAAAAAAAAAAAAAATGTTAAAAACAACTTGAGCTGTGTCAATTATAGTTTCCAAACTTTGCAACCAGTTTTGCCCTAGAAATAAAAACATACCAGCGATGACTTCTCAATAATACAACTTTGTTACTGCTTTTTAAAATTTGACCAAATTCTAACAATCATCAAATATTGTAATTATGAATCAGGATTTAACTGGACTAACATATTACATTAAATTTTTTTGTCTGCTTGACATGCTGCTTTTTTTTTACTTACCATTTCCAGTTAGAAAAATTGCTGACACAGACAATACTGATGATGTCCCATTCTTTGAGGAAATGTCATGTAGTTTATCTTCAGTTCTAAGTTCGTCATTAATCCTCCACTCTGCTGACCAACCAGAGCTAAAACCTACTTCTGCTGGCAGGGGACCGCAGGACAATGTCACACTTCCACCAAAATAAACGTCTTTGTCAGGGATTTGTATTGGGTCTGCACCTTATACAACAGATACAACAAAGGATTCATTACAAAATTATTGTTTTTTTTAAGAACGGTGAAGATTTTGTGATTAAGGTATACAGAAATGCTTACTTCTGAATAACATAGGATACTTGGATGACAGATCTCTAAATATTGCTCTTTTCATGTCGTCAAGTTGTTTGGTCTCAATTGATCGAGCACTGACTGTATAAGAGGCGATGGTGCTTCCAGAGCTGAAATACAACATATTTATTATTTGTACAAACTCACAAAAAACATGTATTGTTTGCCTCTTCATTTATGAGATACAGTAAAGGTAAAAAGGCCTATTACAAGACAGGGTTTTTAAGCATTTATTAGTAAACATTTTGTAGAAATGTTCATAAAGTGTATATTGAGGGGTTTCACAACCTTAAAACATCTATCATTCCACTTTCCAGATTTCATTTATCACAGGTTATTTTTAGAATGTAACACGGTGACACTGAAAACTCAAATAAAAAAACTGTGTCAACATTTAAAAAAAACCTTTCATTTATGTATTGACTTTTTTGAAAAAAAAATCAGATTTCATCATTTTTCTTCATTTTGTTTACTTATTTTAATTTAGGTATGATTTGGGAAAAGTTTCAAAGAGAAAACACTTAATTTGTTTTATATGCACTCATGCTTAGTTATCTTGAATACCCAAATATCACAGAAACTGAAGTAAGAGCTGATGTTGCCTTTACAGCAATTAGTTGTAATAAAGAGGGTAAACATGCTTACTCACCTGAAGGAGAGATTCCTTACAGAACATCCTGTGATGTGCTGTTCACACCTGCTTTGAATCTGTTGCACGACAACACAAACATGAGTGATTAGAATTCCTCATTATCTCTGGTACCTAATGTAGTAACACAACAAAACAGGAATGAGATGCAAACTTACAGCAAAGTAGACATCTTTGTATACATCACTGTCATTTTCATTATATGACATTTGATATTCCATATCCATGGTAATGTTTAATTGCTTCTCCTTAAGTGAAATTGTTGTTGCTTGAGTTGTAGTTGTTGGAGCTGTGGTTGTTTTTTGAGTTTTAGTTGCTGCATGAGTTGTGGTTGTTGCTTGAGGTGTAGTTGCTACTTGATTTGTAGTTGTTTTTTGAGTTGTAATCACAGTTTGAGTTGCATTTGCTGCATGATTTGTAGTTGTTCTTTGAGTTGCAATTGCTGTTTGACTTGTAGTAGCTGCTTGAGTTGAAGTTGTTGCTGTTCTTGTCTTTACTGCAGTAATTGTTGTCATTGTTGGTGTTGTCTTTACAGTTTTGGTGGTTACCACTGACGGCAAAGTTGTGGATTTCGTTGTCCCTGCAATGAGGGTAGTTGCCATGGGTGATAAATTAGTTGTCTTGGCCTCAGGTGTTGGAGATGTTGAGATTGCTGGGGTTGGGATTTATTTCATTATTAATATTGTTTATATGAGAACACAAAGCTCTGATTATAAAATATATTAGAAAATAACATTTTATCTTTATGCAAACAACTTTTGTTGGGAAAAGTCTTTGCTCCATGTCCATATATCTATAGTCATCAAAGACTCCACATGTAGACTCAAAAACGTCCAGTGGAGCTGAAATGCAACAATTCTTCAAAACTGAATTGGCCAATTAGAGAGCAACATTTGCTGCTTGAGTTGTAATGTCTATGTAAGTTTTTTACAAATTTTCCAATAATAAGTAACACTATAAATATAACACATATTAAGTATATTTCTATTTAAATTAGATGAACTGTAGAAGTCATGTTTGAGAAACCTGGAAGCAAGTAAGATATCCAGACAGGAGCAAACTCTGTTCACCAATGTACACATTTTTTAAAAAGGTAAAAAACTGCATACCTAAAGTCGGCTTTGAACATGAAGGTGTATCTGGGGAGCAAGATGAAGGAATGGACCATAAACATTAGTCAAGTTTAATTTGTGTCAAATGTTTAATGAAGATTTTTTACTGATTTGTATTGAAACTATCCAACAACCATACTTACTCGTGATTGGCTGACAAAACTCTCCTTCAGGAAGTCCGTTTATACACCCACAGGTCTGTTCGCTCTTATTACTACAAGCACCAAAGAGACTGCACTTGTCACAGGACCAAGCGAACTGATCCTCACACTGGCACTGCACCCCCCCATTTGCGTTTGAATAGCAAGCTTTGAAAACAAATCATTAAAAAATACAGTAGAATCCTTCATTATCATGTTTTGTGTAATAGGGTGTCAGAGAAGTCGTATTTACCTGTTGTAAAGTTGACGTCCACAAACACTATAGATGATGCTTTGCTTTCTGATGCGAGGTTTTTCAGAGAAGATAGAAAGCTTCTGAATTCATCAAATAAGTTTGGTGAAGCACTGGAGACTGGGATCTGCAGTTCTACCACTACATCTGTGTAAACGGGATCTGTCAAAGGACACCAGATACACCCATATTACTACTACTATGGTACTTATGAATTTATAACCCAGCAAGTATTAATAACGAAGATCTAGTGATCCCGCATAATCTCTGCATGTCTATATTCACAGAGGAGTCTATGACTTTTATTATTTGCAGATTTTCTCACCTGCAGATAGCCCACATCCACAACTTAAGGGCAGTAATAAAAAGCCCTAAGTAACACACCTTCTTTGACATACCGTAACCCTTTGGCCGTTCATGAATTAAGTGATTCTGACATAAAGAAAAGCATCTTTTCATATTGACTGTACACTAATTACAAATGTTAAGTGTTGAAGTGGCTTGATAACTCAGATGGCTGATTGCAGGGCACACAGGGAATCAGGGTTTGCTTACCAGGGTGTGAAATGAGCTTCATTCAGTGTTGGTTCTTGAGCAAGACCCTTTGCACTACTACCCATGTAGCTAAAAGGGAGCCCAAACTTGGGTCTCCTTGTGCTTTTCCTACTTTGCTGTGGGAAAAGCTCAAAGGTGAACGACAACTAACGTAAAGTATTGCATATCTGCACAAAGCTTATTTACTCCTACTTTAGAATCTGCTGGAATTATTGTAATTGAGTAAATAGTTGAAAAGTTACAATGATTTAAGAATGTCAAATGTTAAATGGTCTATTAGCACTTCTTGAATCTTACCCGTTTCTGTAAGTAAAACTGGACTTTTTGATGTTGAAGTTGTTGTAGTTGTTTTTGACGTAACTGTAATATAAAAAGCTAGAAAGAATGATTATTAAATAGTTTGTAGGTAAACAATCACCAGACCTGAAACCATACCAGTTGTTCCTGAGGCAGATGTTATGCTTGGCATGATGGTGGTTGTCTCATCCGACATC
>NC_050535.1:11125327-11145010 GCF_002922805.2 Oryzias melastigma
TTTAATGCACAAAAAGTATTAATTTAGGTCGCATCTCCTCGGAGCACTCGAGAACACGTCTACTCGCTTTCGCGGTTCATCCGGGTCTCTCAATAATAAATACATTTGAGAATATTGTAATAAGAAAAATTACTTTTCACGTAAAAATTAATTGTAATAATGGATTTTTTTCTTAAACTGAGTGTTCTTAAAACTTTTTTATATCAATGAAAACTTCTGTTACACTTTTTTAATTTTAATGATCATTTCTGTTCTTGTGATTCTGGGATTTTCATATGTGACATCATTCAGTTTTCACTGTGAGCTAATGAGATTAGACATCCTTTAAGAACAAAACATCAACACGCTGTCTCATTTACTGAACGGCATGACATGTTCATTCATGATGAACAGAGAAACATACCAGCAGTGTTGTAAAGACTACATGAAAACCATACTTGAGCAAAAGTACAGATACCTTACTGTAAAAATGACTATATTACAAGTTACACATCACTAATTCCAATAATACTTGAGTGAAAGTATGAAAGTATCCAATAAAAAAAAAAAAAGTATTGTACTGGTATTGAATGTAGGCTCAAAGAACACCAAGAAGTATGAAGAACAATAAACTGTATATGAGGTTTTATTTCCTGGTATTAGAAATTAATTAATATAACTTAAATTTATCACCTCTATATTTTAGAAAGGCAGTCTGTGTGTGAATTTATTGTCTTGAATTGAGGTTCCAGTCCCTCAAACTTCTTAGATTCCACATGAGATGTTATGTATTTTTCAAATGCTTTAATCTGTGTTTCAGAAGGAGGTGATGTAGAGGAGAAAAACGATCAGCTATGTTACCTGGTGATATATGTGTATAAAGTATGAAGTAAGGAGTTGTACGGCCTTATAACATCTGTAATCCTACGTCGCGTATTACACCTATGCATTTTATTTTGACAACGTAACCTCTGCATTAAACAATTAAGGGAACCCTTGTTTATCAGATCACTGGCCTCATAGTAGAGTGTCCACCCTGAGACTGGAAGGTTGTGAGTTCAAATCCAGGCGGAGATTCTAAAAATAGGACCTAAAGACTCCCTGCTTGGCACTCAGCATTAAGGGGTTGGAATGGGGTTTGGACCAAGAAATGGTTCCCGAACGCAGCTGTGTCTGCAGCTCACCGCTGCATATTATATTATATTACATATTAGCCGGATTCTAAATCAAACATACAAGGAGCTAACCAGACCACCAGGACCAATAAGATCTTTAGTTTCTTCCCAAGGACTCTTTGACACACATGGATGAACAGAGCTAGATCTGAACCTGTAATCAAATATTTATTGCTGTGATGTAATGCAATTTGGAACTAACTACAGAACAAGACAACTGTTGTTTGTATAGGTATTACAAAATAAAATTGCCTAATACAAAAATACTAACAGCTGTGTGTGTGTTGGTATTTATGACATTGTGGGTACAGCTGTCTGGTTACAGAGTCACAAAATGGGGACCAGTTTTGGAGTGGGGACCAAAAACCTAGTCCCCTGTGTGCATGTGTGTGTTCATGCACATCTGTAAGTGTTGCCATGAAACTTGTTCAGAAAAGTTGCTACAGGTACCAAATAATTGTGTGTACTCAAATACTATTTTAAAAATCAAATAAAATGTGAAAAAGTTTTTGCAGTTTATTTGTCTTGTTCAGCAGCTACAGAAGGATAAGAAATTTGTTTTTCTGGGTTTATAGAAGTCTAAATCCAGGTTGCGGTCTTGGAGTTCTCGAGTAAAAAAGCTGGCAGCTCCCTTTTTCTTCATTATTTTTCACCACCTGCAGGTGACAGAGACATTTACTGTGAATCAATAAAGATCATTGAAGGTTTTTGTCCAAGAAATGTTTCATTCTGACATATGAGACATTCTATCCAAGGGAGTCCTGGGAAGAATTACAATGTGCTTCAAGAATTTGTTTGTGCTTTAAGTGTTTCACTTAGAATGCAGCAAAATATGACAATCAAATGGTTCCACAGAACACCAGCATTAGCCTGATCCTTCTGTTCTGTTAGATAAATCGCTGACCTTTCTCAGCAATGTTTCAAAACTAATCTGGTGTGATGCAACAGGATTCATCCAACAAACTTACTTCAGGTCAAATGATTTTCTCACCACACATTTTTCTAAAATGTTCCTAAAGTAGAAAATAGACTGAAAAACAAATGAGCTGGATATGCATGCAGTGACTGCAGTTCCTAATCTGGTTGCAATAAACTTGCCTCAATTAGCACTACATGCTGACTGCAGAAACATGTTTGATTTTTCAAACATTTCATGCTGACAGATTTTATGTCACTTTCTGAGCTCAAACAAACTTAAATAAACCTGCTAGAATAGAAATATGTATATGTTTATTTATTATCAGTTATTTTACATCATTCAAAATACCTCAGATTACCGATGTTGGCATATTCTGTATTACCGCTCGTGTCTTCAGGGACTCTGAGTGACTCATAGGGAGCAACATCGCCTTCAAATACAACCAGAGCAAAACCAAAAAAAGCTTAAAAAAAACATTTTCATTCAATTATTTCTTCAATAAAATTAATAAAAAATTATCTGAATTTGGGCTGACCATGGAGGAGAGAGGCATATCTTTGGTGTTGACTATCAATCTCATTTGGAACTCTATTCTGATTTTGCTCATCAGACCTGCTGAGATGAAAGGAATCAATAAATTAAATAAACACAGATATAAATTAATAAAAGTAAAAATGTACCAACCTGATGGAGGTTGAATCTGTAAATAATAACATTAAATGTTTATAAAGTGAACAGCATCATTACAGAATAGAACAAATCATTTAGTCATCAATGTGATTTTAAAGGAATATTTCTCACCTTTTGACTTTTTATTTAAATAAAACATCAGTGGAAAAATCATCAGCAAAAAGACACAAACTGTTCCAATAATCAACAGAACAGGAAATGAAGAGCTGTCAGGTCTGGATGCTGCTGGAACACATCATGGATTTGAATCAAAGTTAGTGAACAGATTGATGAAGTAAATGCTGCTGTTATTGTTCATAATGAGAACAACTGGAAACATTCACTGGTACCGGGACGTGGACTGCACCAGTACCCTAACCCAGGAGAATAATCCTAAACCTAACCAGGCCCTTTACCTGTACAATTATTACCACTTGGAATTTTACCCCCTGAAGCCCTAATCTTAATCCCCATGACCATCTCACAGCCCCCAGATTTACTTTATTATACTTTAGTTATTTTTAGGGAGGCCTGGAGCGTTGCCCCTGGGTCGACACTATGGAGTGTGCACTAGATTCTGCCCTGAATCTGCCCTGGGGTTCAAACACTTCCTTTCTAATCCCAACTTTAATCCAGTATCGGACACCGATTAGTACTGGACACAGATCAGTACAGGACATGGACCTGGTTATGGTGCTGGGTTAGAAAAAAAGAAAGCGTTACCCAATGCACGCCAAGGTTCAGTCTGCATTTGGAATCGTGTCCGACAAAACAACCGATCCCCTGATTAAAATGGAACAGCCAACACCTCAAAACACAATAAACTAGGGACACCCAAATTGTCAAAGAGTGACATGGAAATGTGTTGGCCTTAATTAGTATTTCTACCTCAGGTAGCTGCCGATGCCCCAAACTTGTTCTCCTTTAGTTTCCTTGCTGGTGACTCCAGATTTCGTGTAGTCCAACGTATAATCTAAACATTTATATATTTAAATAATAATAAAAAAAAACGCTTTGTATTAGAACAATATTTTATTTTCAAACCTATGAGGACTCAATTCATATTCTTATTTTAAATGTTTATATATATATATATATATATATATATATTGCCCATTGGATACCTTTGTGGCAATACTACAGCGCTACCACAGGCGTTCCTCAGGGATCTGTCATTAGAGCCACCCATTTCTCAATCTACTTTACCAGCAGAGCTTTCTCTGTAGGAGTCTCACACGTCTACCTCTAGGCTGAAAAAGTTGCAACCTAGTTTTAATGTGCAACTTGCCATCTTTAAAATGCAGTTAAATGTTTCAAGATCAAAATCTTTTGGTTTTGCAAGAGGGGACATGTTTGTTAGAGTCTCCCCAATATTTCCTCTCTTGATATGAGTCCTCTAGATTGAGTTACAAATTCTAAAAATCTTGGAATCTGGCTTGCAATGCTTTATCTTTTTCACTCCTCGTTGACCATTTGAGGTTAAGTAGAAATGAGGTTTTATTTACAGAATACATTCCCTTCTCACTTAATGCACAAGAAAAAACATTGTTCCACATGGCCATCCTTACCTTGTTTGATCTGAAAGTTGTATTTTTTGGTTCTGGCACCACATCATTAATTTTTTACCTGGCTGACAGTTTTAAGCTTTAGTAGTATTGTAAACATTACCGGCGTATGGTGCGGCAACAGAGCAGACATGGCATGCACTACTTTGCTTTGATGTGGCTTAAAAAAATAGGCCACTTCTACTTTTTTCCTTGATGACTCTGCGTCAGTGTCATTGAGTTGCTACAGTTACCAAATGCAGCTCCATGCTGTTCATTTTGAGAAGCCTTACCAAAAGCAAAGTTTTAAAAAAGGAAAACAAGTGTTTTGACATTTTGAAAGCTATTTTCTTACCAATCACACAGTATCTCACCAACATCCTTTGTTATTATTGTGCATTTAAATCTACTGCAGGGTTGATTTTGACCTTTTTAGAATACTAACAAATGTGTTCCAGTATATTTAAAAAAAAAGTGACTTTCTCATTGTCAACTTCTCAAAGTAAATGAAATGAATAAACTGATATTTTAGACTTTTAAAGAGAAAACTTACGTTTTATATATAAAAAGCATTATACCCACTTAGTGTTTTTTTATTTTGTGTTCCAATGAAACAGGATTAAACTCACCATCAATGGTGAATGGATCACTGAACTCGCTGTGATAAATTGGTTCTCCTCTAAATCCTCTGCAGCTGTAGATTCCTCCTTGTGAGACTCTGATTTCTCCATTTTCTCCATCATTTATTCTGTATTCAGATAAATATGAGGTTCTTCTGAACCACTCATATTTCCAACCAGCAGATTTCTCCACAGAGCAGATCAGAGTCACTCTGTCTCCTACTGACACAGTTGTTGTTCCTGCTGTCAGTCTGGCTCTGGGTTTGTCTGCTGTAATAAAATAATATTCAATTTTCATAGTAAAATGCAACCATATTGATGAATAATCACACATGAAGACACACTAGTTTTATGGTTATAAACAAATAGCTTTAAGGTAGAAAATGTTAACATCTCTCCGGTAACAGCATTTTAAAGATTGGACTAATCCTGGCTCTTTACATGTGATGCTTTTAATGTCCACCGTCCTTGATAAATACTATGTCTTTTGTAATAGAGTTTCCTTCTACTTTTATTCTCTACATCAAGAAATGTAAGACAGCTCAGAATCTGCTCCCGCCGCTCCATATTTTCCAGGAAAACTGAGTCAGTGGCTAAAGAGGCACAAAAACTAGACAAGGATCTTAGAACTGGCTCTGAAAAGTATTCTTACATTTTCTCTGTTGGTCACTTTCAGGAACTACAATACACTCACTCATCCCCTTTTTCCTGTTATCCTAGAATAATACAGATTATCCATCTGGTCATACACCACTTTTGCTGAACTAAAATGGAGTCCAAATTTTTTCTTTTCCAATTTTTCCTAAGTAGATAACTGTTTTCTAAAAGAAAAATGAACTCACCTGAAACTGATAATCTAAGAGTTTCACTCCACTTTGTTGAAGAATATGAATCATATGTGGATCTGCTCTTACAGCTGTATTCTCCGCTGATGGAAGCTGTAAAAGTCCAGTCTTTATTTGTTGTCCTGTATCTCAGTGACTGAGGAGTTCTCCATTTATACTCCCACTGAACTCCTTCTCCTCCCTGAACCTCACATGTCAGAGTGATCGTCTCTCCTCTGAACATCTGAGACCAGCTGGGTTTCTGTGTCACAATGACTTTGTTGGAAACTGTTTTTTAATCAGATATGAAAATGAAAAAAAAATGAAAAATCATTTTTTTAAAGGGATTTAAATTTGTTTAAATCACTTACAGTTTATGTTAATGTTGACTTCATCACTTGTATCAGAGTAGAAGGCTGGTTCTCCTCTAAATCCTCTGCAGCTGTAGATTCCTCCTTGTGAGACTCTGATTTCTCCATTTACACCACCAGATATTTTATTTTCATAGATGTGTGAGGTTCTTCTGAACCACTCATATTTCCAACCGGCACAATTCTCCATAGAGCAGATCAGTGTCACTTCACCTCCTACTGACACAGTTGTTGTTCCTGCTGTCAGTTTAGCTTTAGGTTTGTCTGCAGATAAAAATATAGAAAATATTACAGTTTACAAAACATAAAAAAACACATTAAACATATTTGTCTCAATGAAAACATGATAGTTATTTTAAACAAAATATTGAAGTTCAGTCCATCACAGGATCACACAAACAACAACAACCACACATATTTACTTTTATAGATAAGGGACAATCTAATATTATTGGACTGAGGGAGAAAACTTTAATAGAATAAATTATGTCAAAAAAACACACAAAGAAATTACCTGAAACATGTATAGAGACTCTGTTGCTGCAGTTTGGAGGCTCACAATTTAGATCCTCCCAGTGACCACAGCACTGATAATCACCACTGTGATGTTTTCCCAGATGATTTACTGTGATTTGATGGTATGTGATGCAAGAATAAGGGGTCCAATAATCTCCGTTAAATGTGTAAGTCCAGTAATCAGGTCTTTTTTCTTTCATGTCACAATGGAAGGTTAAAGACTCTCCAATATAAAAAGTTGACCAATTGGGTTCAACAGTCAACACAGCATCTAGAAACAAACACACAATTTACTGGATAAGTTGTTTTTCACACCTTAAACACTAATGAAAAAGAACATGTAAATAACATTTTGATTAAAAGTGATGCATGATACAAAGATTAATGTTAAAAGTAAAAAAAGAAAATTAAAAACAAAAATATATCACCTTGAGTGAGTCCACAATGGAGGAGTGAATACAACACTACTGTACATGAAAGAATGAAATATCACAGATTCATAAACTGATATAAAATGATATAAAAATTAATCAAACACCACCTCTCCAAGTGCCTGAACCCTTCACATTTGTATCATGGGAAAATTCCAAACATTCTTTATACCAAAAGGAGTAATTTGCAAAGTGTGCAGTGGTTAGGAGATATTCTGAATTTAAGAAAAAAAGTTATATACAGAG
Organism: Oryzias melastigma; assembly: GCF_002922805.2. Taxonomy (NCBI): domain Eukaryota; kingdom Metazoa; phylum Chordata; class Actinopteri; order Beloniformes; family Adrianichthyidae; genus Oryzias; species Oryzias melastigma. Next base: position 11,132,622 of record NC_050535.1, read on the forward strand.
AACCAATTTGGATTATGGGTAGTCAGAAATAAATGGAATCAGTGGTTTCTCCACCAACTGTACAATATTTTTAGGAGATAAACAAAAGAAAAATGATTTATTTATGAAGAAAACGGTTCATTATAATCCCAGAGTTGAGCTGAATCCTATGTAGAAAACAGCAACAATAGAAACATAAAATAATAACAATTTATTTATAAAAACATGGTTTGACATATTTTATTATTGATGTGATAAAAAAAGCAGTTTTTCTGACAAACTCACAGATGAACTCCAGTTTACAGAGCAGAGTGTGTCCCATCCTCACAATCAAATCAGAGGAGAAAATCCTGATGGAAAAAGAAGAACAAGGAAGTGTGTTTTAGGAAAAGAAAATAACAGGGAAATAAAACAATAGAATATAGAATATAAAACATTCACTAACTTCTAGTTTCCTTCTTTAAGACAAAGATACCTCAACTGTTACATTGACCTCCATACAAATGAAAGAAAGTTATTACCTTTTGAAAAAATGACATTGAAACTAAAAAAATACATACAATAATGGTTGTTGTTTTGAATAACAGAAGTCGCAAGCGAGGGTACAGTTTCAGAAAAAAGCAAAGAAAACTTTTTTAAAACAGAACCGAAATACTGAACCCTGTAACAGAGACAACATGCTGGTCTACCAAAACTTCTGCAGATGATCTAAAATGCAATTGCACATCTCATACAGTTTGATGTCTTTTCAAAGTGTTCAAGTCAAGAGTGAGCACAAAGCATTGAACTTATTCAAGACATAAAAATGTTCTCATTCTAACTGTAGAATACTCACAGTGTGGACTGACTGATAGTAGTTCTGCTCTTTGATCATCCGTGTCATCAAATGTCTTCTTTCTTCTAAACCACTAAGATCAGCTTCTGGGATGGAAAGAGTCACATGGTCTCAGTGCAGAAACTTTTTTCTATTTCTGTATTTTATGATCACTTCATGGTTGAAGTGTTAAAAACACGTCATTCACACCAGGTGAAGGAGAACATATAAAAACTGCTGCAGGATGAGGTCATGAGAAGATCAATTTGTCCATTTTCATCCTTTTAGTCTTTCATCTTACAAAGAATTTCCCCCCTAAAATGATTCAGTCATTTGATGCAGTTTCTTAATGTTTCAGTAACACTTTGAAGCTTTTCTGAAAGGAATCAAACGCTAAGTACCAAGGGTGTAAGAACATATAGGGAACTGTCACCATGACACACCCTCACTCTACCAACTAAAAGAGACCAATGTGGAATTAAAGAGAAGATCAAGACTTTTCTCAAGAACTCTGTCACATTCTCTGATCTTAAAGTAAAGTTACCACAATGACTACAACTTCCTCTTTGTCATGCAAAGACAAGACCATATGTGGACTTTTCCTGCAGTGAGCTGCTGAACATTTTTTTTGGTATATCAAAAATAAATATTCAACAAACTGGAAAATATGATCAAAGTCAAATGAATGTCTGCATTGGTGATTCAAGAATCAAACCCCAAATAGTCCGTCTTACATCCACTAAGACATTTGCATTTAATAAGCGAATATATATATATATTTTTTTTCAATGATGGTAAATTTTATCAAAACAAACACAAGAGAAAGACATTATTTAAAAAGAATAGCAAAAGTTCTAAAAAATAAATCAAAGGGGTCAGCAGTTTAAACACTGAAAACATGAACATTAGTGAGGAACTCAACCTCATATAGATTTTATATGATCCTAAAGGTTTAACTGTGAAAAGGTGATGAACAGAAATAGCAGAAAGTTTTATCTTCTCTATTGTATTAATCCGTAACATGTCATGTCAGCACAGTATTCCGTAAAAGACCCGATTTCTCCAATCTCACACATGATAATATGAATTGAGACAAAATAAACAAGAATTAAAATGGACAGGAAAGGAAGGATTGGGTAATTTAATATATTTTTTTTTATTCTGTTTCATAGCAGTAAAACTCTGTGGGGGTTTTTGTTCTCGGAGTTTCCAATGAATAAAGATGAGGTCAGCCATTTTCTTTAGTCTTTGCGCCTTTTTTTATTATTATTAGATTATCTTACAATCTGATCACTTAGATCATGGAACTGTTAAATATATTTCTTGTTAATGCATTAATAAATTAAATACAGAAATAGATACTGGTGTCAGAATTATGCCGTAGATCATGGTTGTGCAGAAGACAAGTGCGCATTGGAAGACTTGATTCAGAGATTTCATCATTTCCTTAATGTAGCTTTAGACACTTTCAAATTTTATTTATAAAGCACTTTTCATATAAAAATACATATCAAAGTGCTGTACATATAGAAACACCCCTATACACATACACATGCAAACATTTGTATTAAAAATAAAAAGAGAGAACCCTGAAGATGCTGTTAGCCCTAGCAAAGCCTCACTTTACTGGAGTCACAAAGATAATTAATCCAACATTTCCACTGTCTTAAAACTGACTTAAACAAACAGACAGTTTTTGATCCTAACAACAAACAGAACAATATTTGAGTAAAGGTTCTATTTAGGAAGTTCAGTCTTGTGAGGACTGTGTACTTTGGTTAATTTTGTTACAATGTTTGGTTTTGTTTGTTTTCTATTCTGTAACAGTCATACAATCAAACTAACTACCCACAGCTGTTTTCATTTACATTAACTGTCCTCAGCATATAAGAGAGTGTGGTTTTCAGTTTCTCGTTGTTCATCTATTTTGTCGCTCTTGTTTCTCCTTTAATTGATGAAATTTTTTCATATGCTATACGTTTATTTGATGAAACCTCTAAATTTCTGCCACACACCTGGTCTCCTGCATTTTGAGCCCTTCATCATTTGTCGTCTCCCTTGATAGAGTAATTTCTGTACAATTAACAGAATTAAGTTAATAAAGTATTAAACGCTTGATTAACTCAGTTGTACAACATTTGTTGTACAATGATATAATTTATTTGGTGTTTAGAACACATGGTGCAACCCTGTTATCAACACTTAGAAACCTGAACAAAGTAAAAGTATTAATTTCTGAAATTAAATTAATTTCTCAGTAAGTTAATGAACTATATTTCTGAATAACCATTTGATGTAACATATGATTTTGTTTAAACAAAATTTCCAAAATTTGTCTCAATCAACTTTTCAAATACTGCATTTTTCGCTTAAGCAATTTCACATTTTATTTTTTATTAAAATTAATAATAGGTTAATTAGTTTAATTTAATATTAATATGACATTAATAAATATTAACAATATTAACTAACACTTTTCGCACATAATTATATACACTTTAAAATAAATTAAAGAAACTAAAGAGTATTTTTAATGCCTTCTGTTCCATGTTTTCATCAGAACTGAATGATGTGCCACAATTCACAATTTAGTGTCCCTATTACGAACCAGAACTCGATGTGTAAATGCAGTTTTATGTATGTTATATACCGTGTATGTATAATGTTGGAAGTACATTAACTGAATTCTTCTTGAGACATTTCATGACACGCACTGCTGTGATGTGACCTCGTAGTTCTTTAACAGAATTCTCTTTCAAAAAACTGCGATAATATGAATGCCAAAAGCTGCTGAATAGATATTCAAGGAAGTCAAAGTATCTGCTAATAGTGAAAACCCTGTTATACTCCTTCTTTGTACTCGCAAGTATCAATTCAGGGTTTTGTCAATTTTTCTCTCATCTGACCGTGGGGGGAAATAAAAAAAAAAAACATTAAATTTTCTGCTTCCGACCAAAATAAACTTCTTTCCTGTGAACTGTTCTGACTTCATCGTAGAAGACTTTATCTGCACTTTCTGGAAATATTCTTTATTTCTGTGTGGTCATGATGTCATTCATAGGAAATAAAGGTGCACAGTTATAAAAATACCATGAAACAGAAATAGGTGTGAAGTTTTATGATCCTTTTTTTTCCCTTTTCCAACAGACTCATCACTGCTTTACAATGAAGACGTGTTCCACAGAGTTTAAAGGGTTCCTACCATGAAAATTCTACTTTTTGAGGTTTTCAGTGCATTTAGTGTTCATTCCTTACTAAAAAGAACATGCATTTAATAGTGATCCTCTAATCCTCTGCAGCAGCCCCTGTCATGGTGGTATGGTACTGACGTCAGCAGGATGTGAACCGCCCCCCTCCAGGAAAAATCTGTGCCTGAAACTCCGCCCCCAGGCTACAACAAGCACAAACCCACTTTCTCCACAGAGTTGTGTTACCAAAGTAGTTATCCCCTGCTAGAATGTGTATCCTGGTTGAGGATAACTACCTTGGCACCACAGCTGTACCAGGAACCGCTCTCGGACACATCTTTCAAGGTGATCTCGGCTGAACCAAAACAGCCACAGTACCCAACAGTCAGGTGTTGTAAACACGTTAGAAATGAGGTGATCAGCAAACCACAGACAAATGTAGAACATTAGATTGTCATGTTAGCCAAAAGGAAATGATTAGTTCAACCGTTTACTTGTTAGAACATTTATTTTAACACTACCAAAAAACGTGTTACTCACTTTTTTGTGTCTCGTTGCGCGGCGCTGCCATGACGTCATCCTAAAAGCTCTATTGTAGTTCCAACAGAATTATCTTAAAAACGAAAATGGACAAAGGCTGTTTTTCATGACCTCATCCTGCAGCAGTTTTTATATGTTCTCCTTCACCTGGTGTGAATGATGTGATGTTAACACTTAAACCATGAAGTGATCTTAAAATACAGAAATAGAAAAAGTTTCTGCACTGAGACCATGTGACTCTTTCCATCCTAGACACTGATCTTAGTGGTTTAGAAGAAAGAAGACATTTGCTGTTAGAAGAAAGGACGTGGATGAACAAAGAGCAGAACTACTATCAGTCAGTCCACACTGTGAGTATTCTACAGTTAGAATGAGAACATTTTTATTTCTTGAAGAAGTTCTCTGTTTTGTGCTCATTCTTGACTTGAATATTCCGTATTAGACATGCAGCTGCATTTGAGATTATCTGCAGAAGATTTACATAATCAATCCCAGTACATGACAAATGTCTGCAAATGATTCAGGTTTGGTTTGAAAAAGGAGTGTCAACAAAACCCTTATTTTACATTTTCTGTAGCTGAATGTTTTTTTTTTGTTTTTTTTTTGGGCAGTTTAAGATGTTTAAATAGCATTAATGGTATTCAAAATGAAAAACTTTGTTCTTTCATTTTTCGTGTTTTTTTTTTTTTAAACAAAACATACTTTATTTCTTGACATCAGTCCTTGTTAAATACATTTAAACCATATTTTATTCCTTTTCTATGGAGGACGTTTTGACAGTTGTGTTATCTTAGTCTGAAAGAAGGAAACAAGAAGTTAGTGAGTCATTCAATATTCATGTTGGTTTTTTTTATTTTTTTTTATTTTTTTATTTCCTTACATTTCTTTACTTCTCCTAAAACACACTTCCATGTTTCTCTTGTTCCATCAGGATTTTCTCCTCTGATTTGATTGTGAGGATGGGACACACTCTGCTCTGTAAACTGGAGTTCATCTGTGAGTTTGTCAGAAGAAATTTTACTGTTTTCATCACATTATTTAGAAAATGTATCAAACAATAGAACGACTATTTTTTAATTGATAAATTGTTAGAAATTTACGTTTCAATTCCAGCTGTTTTCTACATAGATTTCAGCTAAACTCTATCTGGATCATGATGAACAGTTTTCTTGATAGATAAATATTTTTTCTTTGATTATTTAGTTAAACTTTTGTTATAGCTTATTAGTGAAGAATCCATTGACTTCATGTATGGAAGTTTTTCCATTCCATTCATTCTGAATGTTAAGCCTTTAATTTTTGATGGCCCAGAAATTAAATTGAAAAACATTTTGATGGAAAAAAAAAATATATATATACATATCTTTTTCTGTCTTACTTAAATAACTGGTAGGCGTGACCTCAGCTTCTAGTCTGTTCTCTTGGAGCACAGGATGGTAGTCAACTCTCCCCGGGGTTCTCATTAGCATCTCAGTATCTGCGGTTACATGTGCAAAAGGATGTCGATCGGATATGAACTGTGCACATGGACCCTGAAAAATGTATCTATTGAAATTATTTGGGCCTTTTAAAGATACCAAATGTGAAGAAGTAGGGCTCTGGGAACTGTAGTTTTTGGTGGAATAAAAAAAATGACTGGACTAATTTTATTTTCTCAAGTATCCGGAGGACATTCATTGACATTTTTAGCTGCATTACTTCATATTTTTGAAATATTGCATCAGTTCCTGAATCTGTGATATTTCCATCTTTCACGTACAGTATTGCTGTTTTCACTCCTCCACTGTGGACTCACTCGAGGTGATATTTACTTTTTTACATATTTTTGTTGTTTCTCTTTATGTTTTTAACTTTAATATATGCTGGTAACGCTTTATATTAAGGTGTGCTTGTTAAGTATTAATAAGATATTAATAAGCATTAGTAAGATGCTTATAATTTGCTTATATGCACTTATAAAGATATTAATAAGCCGCTTATTACACTATTATCTAAATTATGGCGTGGTATCAATAAGATATTAATAAGCATTAGTAAGATGATTATAAGCACTTATAAAGATATTAATAAGCCACTTATTACACCATTATCTAAATTATGGCGTGATGTCAATCCAATTAATTATATGCTTATAAATACTTAATAAGCAATTTGTAAGCTACTTATTACTGTATTATATATTATCAGGTTAATGGGCCGGTAAGAATATGCTTATAAAGATATTAATAAGCTGCTTATTAGACTGCTATTAAATCGCAAAGCAATAGGCCACAAACAATATGCTTATAAAGATATTAATGAACTGCTTATATTGCTTATTACTGATGTCTAATACCAAGTTAATAAGCCACTAAGAATATGCTTGTAAATGTGTTTATACACTGCTTATTACACTAGTTTGCAGTACCCTAATCTAAAGCGTGGACCATTTGTGTTAATAAAGAAAAAACACAACAAACACTGTATGAGAAGTTTTAATTTAAACACAAAACATTACAGCTTTAAACATGACACTCTCTTTTGCTGTTTAACTCTTTAAATAATGACTTGGTAAAACAAAACATCCAGTTTGTGCCAACTGTGTGGTTAGTGACTTCAAGGCAAAGTTGTACACAAGTCTCTGAGGGCAAGTCCAAGTCAAGTCCCAAGTCTAAGGTTACAAGTCGAAGTCAAATCACAAAATTGTCTCTGTTTTTTTTTTTTTTTTTTTTTTTAACTGTTTAAGGGTCCCTCCCATTCTTGGGGAAACAAACAAACAAACAGACAAAAAAAATGTGTTTGTCCTCTAGTATATTGTAAAAGCAGACACCAGAATTACTAAAGCCTTTTAATTGATTATTAACTGAAGGCTAGTTGTGTGAATGCATTCAATGCACTCCCTCAGAGCATGTCATGAGGTCCCGATGCAGACTTGATGCAGCACAACGACGGAGCACGACGAAGAACTCTGACGGTCCTGCCAGAGTCAAACTGGAATCCTTGAACGTGCGCGTGTCCCACTCACTCGGTTCCTATCGTCTTCGTGCAGTCCCGGGGTTTTCAGTCGCTGGGTTAGCGGCTCAAAGTCCAGTCCGATGCAGGGTACGCTACGTTAGCTAAGTCGCGCTGACTAGCAAGCTCACACCCACCAAGTGCATCTAAACTTATAAAACCATAAACATGCTATTCTGAACTCACTGTCCGTTCGTTCTTAACATATTTATCCGTTTCTGAAACTTGTTGACAGGCTTTCTTCATCCTTCTGCCACGTTTTTCTGCCGCGAGTTTCTCGTCTCCTCCTCATGACGTCATCATTCTGCCCCCTCTCTGCATCCTCCAATCAAATTAATAGTAACAAAAATATATTAAGGCCTCTTCCTAATTAAACAGCAAAAGAGAGTGTCATGTTTAAAGCTGTAATGTTTTGTGTTTAAATTAAAACTTCTCATACAGTGTTTGTTGTGTTTTTTCTTTATTAACACAAATGGTCCACGCTTTAGATTAGGGTACTGCAAACTAGTGTAATAAGCAGTGTATAAACACATTTACAAGCATATTCTTAGTGGCTTATTAACTTGGTATTAGACATCAGTAATAAGCAATATAAGCAGTTCATTAATATCTTTATAAGCATATTCTTTGTGGCCTATTGCTTTGCGATTTAATAGCAGTCTAATAAGCAGCTTATTAATATCTTTATAAGCATATTCTTACCGGCCCATTAACCTGATAATATATAATACAGTAATAAGTAGCTTACAAATTGCTTATTAAGTATTTATAAGCACATAATTAATTGGATTGACATCATGCCATAATTTAGATAATGGTGTAATAAGTGGCTTATTAATATCTTTATAAGTGCTTATAAGCAAATTATAAGCATCGTACTAATGCTTATTAATATCTTAATAATACTTAACAAGCACACCTTAATATAAAGCGTTACCTATATGCTTTATGCATCACTTAAAAAATGTGTATTTTTTTAAACAAACACTGTTATTTACTGTTTATGTTTTCTTTCTTCCATTGTCAAACGAAGTTATTTAGTTAATTGTGTGTTTGTGTTTGTTCTAGATGCTGTGTTGACCATTGAAACCAAATGGTCAACTTTTTTTACTGGAGAGTCTTTAACTGTCAAATGTGACATGAATGAAGGAAGACCTGATGACTGGAAATACACACTGAAAACAAACAAGAGGATACTTCATTATAAAGTTCCAAACTCAGTCTTTACATTACATTCTCTACATAAACTTTACAGTGGGGTTTATCAGTGCTGTGGTCACATGACGGGATCAGAGTTTATAAAGTGCAGCAATACTTTCTCTATGCATATATCAGGTAATTTCTTTGTGTTTTTCACATGACTCATTTTATTGTATTTGTATTTAGGATCTTATTCATATTCAGTCATATAGTAAAATTACATCAATTATTGAAGATTATTATAGTAATTTGTTTCTAATCATATCACTCTACTTTGTCTTGTAAAATGTCATTTAATTAATTTATCTAATGACAAATAATTTGCACACATTTTTATACTTGATCTGTATGTTTTAATGACTCTTGAAATAATGTTGTCTATTTACTTAATGATTATGCACTTCACCTTTGTCATTTGACTTATCGATAACAATTTTTTTTAATGACCTGAATCTGTGTTTGTTTGAAAAGTATAAATATCTGAGTCAAGAACCGGTTAATGACAATTTAGGTAAAGGAAACATTAAAAGCTAAGTAAAGAAGAACAGGAGTAGGATTCTATAAATCTGCTTCCTCTCACTCCCTTTCATGCAATTTATTGAAATTCTTGTGATAATCTTAATTAGTAGTTTCACTGCATCATGCTCTATAAACAAAAGAGCAAATATGTTCATTTGTGATTCAGAGTAAAAAATGAACTAATTACTTGGGTAATGTAAAGGTGTTTTCTAATCAATTTTATGACAAATATTAAAAAATATATGTTAATTATATATTTGAGATGTCTGTATGGGTATAAATCTATAATGTTTGTCTTGTTTTTGCATTACTTTTTTTTTTTTTTTTTTTTTACTGTTTGTCCTTCATTTCAAATGATACATAGTACATAATAAAACACAAAATAATAATAAAAAAAACACGTATTTAAAAAAAATAGATGGTTTTAATCTAAATTTTTGATACATCCCTGATCATTTTGTCAATGTAATAATAATTACTAGATTAAATTTAAAAAAAGTTTATTTGCAACCAAACTTTAAGTTCTCAGTTTAACATTTCTCTTGATTTTTTTCCCTTGTAAATGTGTATTTTTACTAACTTTTAATGTTTTAAAATCTATTTCAGATATTCCAAAGGCTCAGCTAAGTAGAAATGGAGAAACTCTGATCTGTTCTGTGAATCCGTCATCATCATCTGGTTGGAGATATGATTTTTACAGAGGAGATCAGAGGATGTTTGAAAATACTGATTCCCATTTGAATGGAGGAATCAGAGTTTCACAGAGAGGAGTTTACAGATGCAGAGGAAGAAGAGGAGATCCAGATTATTACACAGAGTTCAGTGATCCAGTCATCATTGATGGTGAGTTTCTTTGTGTTTTCTTGATTCATTATTGAAATAATCAGCATGAGAACTTCCAAACCTTTAAGAAGTTCAGACATTCACATTTATTAATCATGGAAGTCACACATTGTTCATCTGAGGAGCTTCTTCAGTTCTAACCGCTGCTGAGGAAGTTCACTTCATTTTTTGTTCTGACCATCTCAAAGCTTTAACTCAAAAGTTAATTAGACATCATGTGATCAGATACAAATGTCAAAGATCCAATTTTGATCAGCATGGTTGAATAATATCCCAATATTTGATGAGTCTTTATGACTGAGTGGTGAGTCTGGTTCTATTATTGTGTCAGTTGTTAATGTGACTCCAGTTGTGTGGAAAAATATGTCAAAGGAGAAACAATGGCTCTTTCTATGATCCCTTTGAGTTTCATGAGGAAATAAAGGTTTAATGTGTGCATTGTATAAAACATTTACTCTTCGTTAATAAGAATAGTAAATCAATAATTGAATAACTCATCCTGTCTAAACGAAACTGAGCTCTGAATCTACTTTGATTAGTTCTAACTAAACTCAAATTCATTCATATTTTGTTTGTCCTCAATGTCAAATAAACAATTCATTCATCCATCTGCACGATATTATTCTTTTGGAATTACCTGAAATACTTATAATACAAGTTGTAAAATGCAGGTCAGCATTCCACCTCATTCAATACTTTTGCAGTAACATGTCAGTAAATCTCTTTATTTATTAATAACTATTAAAGGTTTATTGTAAATACTTTTGGTGATAATTTATTGAAAACACATTTTCTTTTTCAGCTACATCCAGACTCGACAGCTCCTCTTTTCGTGTGTTGGTTTTTGCTTTGATTTCTGCAATTTTGGTCATTTTTATATTCATGATTTGTTTTCTCTGCAAAAGATCAAAGGGTGAGAAATTATCTTTTTTTATTAGATAATATTCAAAATAATCTGAAATGATTCAAGAAGCAGAAAATTTTCTATCAAAAACTATTTTCATTTTCTTTTCCAGATTCAAATAGAAACAGGTTTGAGAAGCTCTTTGCTTTTTTTGGTAAAAGTGGTACAGAATATTTTCTTGGAATTTATATTTTCAGTAATAAGAATCTTCAATTTCTTTCTTTTAGTAGATGTCAGGTCAACAACCAGAGCACTGCTGCAGACCAAAATGAAGCTCAGCAACCAAACGACACCGTTTTTCTCCATGGTTAGTCTGAACTTTGATTTTGATTGACTCTATAAGTTTGACTTTAGAACAAATAAACCAAACATGACAGTCATCCCTTAATGTTTGATCTAAAAAATGTTGGAAAACATTTTGTTTTTGTTGGTTTAGTAGTGGTTGATTCTGTCTTTATGAAATTAGAGTTTTTCTCTATTGCTAAAACACCAAACCCTATGAACCAGATGCTCAGTTGCCTGAACCCACTGACTGAATCAATCATTCCTCTGGTAAAAACATAAGCACTTCTCACATTTTTAAACACAACTTGCAAACTCACAGCACACTAATCCATTGTGGGCAAACACATCCGTAGCAAACATTTTCTGCCCACTTTTAAACTATGAGGCCTACTTGGCCTTGCTGGCAGGGAAGGAGAGCCGCTTTCAAATAAAGTGTCCTAACAGTCAAGAAAAAGTGTAATATTTAAGGTGGATATTCTCTGTTTGAATCCCACAAATGATCATCTCCCACCTGATGATGAAAATGCAGGTAAAATGAAAGAATTGGTTGAGACAAACAATGTTTTCCTCTTCATTTACATAAAAATGTTTTTTTTTAATTATTCATGCAGACAAATGCATATGTCTCTTGTTTAAATGACAATATTTTAGATGAGATTAGAAGAAATGTCTAAAATAAATATGAATGATGTTTCAGGTGAATCCAGGATGGTTACATATTCTTCAATCAAGCTTAAAACCTTCACTAAGAAAAGTGAGAAAATAAAAGCAATATTTATGTAATAAATACTTTATGATAGACTTATTGAACAGTTGAATCACATCAAATGTTTCCTGATCCTTCTGACAGAGAAGAGACAGAAACCAGCAGAGAACTCAGTTTACTCTGATGTGAAAACAGGAGCGTCTGCAGGTAAGATCTGTCTCTATGGAAACATGCTGTCAAGTCTTCATCTTTAGAACTTTACTGACTTTAAACTGTGGCAAAGTAGGGATAGGCAATACTGGAAATTTGGGTATAATTTTGATACCAAGTAATTACAGAGCTAGTATCACTGATATCAATATCAATATGAATTCTGTAAATGAAATATCGATCTCGTCAAGCTAGTATCAATACTTCACC
>NC_050535.1:11145147-11161174 GCF_002922805.2 Oryzias melastigma
TAATATGAATTCTGTAAATGAAAGTATCGATCTCATCATGCTAGTATCAATACTTCACCTTGGTATTGATTCTCAGGTCAATGCGCCAACGGGAACTGCAAAAGTTAACTATGTTTTAAAGTAATTAATTAACTTTTTACAATATTTAAGTAACACACCAATTTTTATTGTTTTTCTGTTTTTTATTTAGTTTATATTCAATATTTGATTTAGTTTTATTTACAGGAAAATCATCAAATTCCGTTGATGAGATGATTTATACTGAAGTTCAATAAGGACCAACACCTGGTAAGTTTACATATCGTTCTAAAAAGATCAAATATAATATAAACCTGATAGAAACTTGAATGTGTTCATGTAGTTGCTGCTTCAAGACCAGGGTCCACCTTCAGTTGCTAAGTAACACTTTATGTTTTCTTGTAGATTATCAGAATCAGCAGCATCCAACAATGTGATGGAACAAATGTCTCACCTGTAGGTGGTGCTGCTCTGGGCAGCTGCATGTATGCTGGGCTCCAAATGTTTGCCTTTCTTGTGGTTTAATTTAGTATTTTTGCTGTTTTTTTGTTTGTTTTTTCCAAATTTCATATGTGATCTTAGAAACTGCTTTTACTGCTAGAAACGATGGAAGAAATGAACAACATCAGCGGAAAATATTAAAAACACAAAGAATAGAACATTTTTGCCTTTTGATGCATCTTTAAAAAAAATGTGAATCCTTTTTTTAGCTAATTTTTTTTTCAATAACATATATATTTTGTTGCATTTGAAATAAAAATAATATATCCATGTTCAGTAAAAATTGCTGTAGTAATTTTAATTTTAAATCTTTGTTGTACTTTTATTATTTTTTTTTTTCTTGCCCCAAGGTGTGACTGTGACAGCGGATGTGTGTGTGATTGAGGCCCTGTGACAGACTGGCGACCTGTCCAGGGTAAACCCCGCCTTCGCCCTTCAATAGCCGGGTTAGGCTCCGGCACCCCCTCGACCCCAAAAGGGAAAAAGCGGTCAAGAAGATGAATATATGTATGAATGTTGTACTTTTTTATTACACTTAAAACTTTTTTTAAATTTAAAATTTTGATCATCATTTTTATTTTTGAGATACTCATTTTTGTCTGTTTCAATTAAATCAGCAGAATCTATATCAGAACCTGTTTGTCACTACATCATCTTTTAAGTCGTTTAAATGAGCATGGACATTAAAAGTATGAGCATGGATTTGGATGTCTCTGGCCAAAATGGCCATGTGTCATTTTATTGTGCTTCAGTAGCTTGTACCTTATAAATACAATTGCCAAACACTCTTTGCATTCCCACATAACCTAGAAAATGTAAAAAAAAGAAATAAAAAAAAAAAAAGTGGGGGGTTGTACACATTAAGCATCTTTTATGACTGTTTCTTGGATAACTATGGCTGAATCACAAAATCTTCCTCATATAATCAGGTAGATGATTGAATATGAAGGTTTAGTATTAAAATATATACAATTCTACTAACACTAATACAATAACATGTAATTTACAATTGCAAGGTTTTATGTTATTCACTAAAAAACATTAACATAATTGTTAAAAGGCCCCGTGCTAACACTTCTCAGTTTAATAATTCCAAGGAGTTTTAATTTTGACCTTTTTCATCATTTCATCTTAGACTGGGACAAGCATAAACCCTGACCATTGACATGCAGGTACAAGGGACATTGACCATGAAAGTCAGTGAAAGCTGCTACACTGACAATAGAAGCCAGGCGCCCCCATGTGCCTCTGCAGGGCATTTATCTAGCTGTCTGCAGCCATTTTTTTCTCCTTCAACACAATGCACAGCACTTGAAAAAACTACACTAAACTGTTCCAAAAATAATTTGCCTATTTTAGACTTTTTTTTTTTAATATAGGGCTGTCACAACCTTTTACAATTTTACTAAATTTTGTTTGCGCTGAGCAAAGGAGGAAAGGCCAGTATTACCCTTGCACAGAGAAGCTGAGACATTTATGCTGTTTGTTCTTTAATGAGGGGAGAAAAGACTTTCAATCACACTATTAACATGAGAAGTTCCTTTCTTCTTTTTTTCTTTATATTTTTATGCATTTGGGGGTCATCGCTTCCGACACACTCAAACCAGACTCAAAAAACCAATACTGCTTCCGACACTGTGTAGAAATGGATTGGGCTCTAAATGTGTATTTTTTCCTTTATTTTTTTAACGTTTACTAACCTTTTTTCCTATTTGTCCATCCTAGATTTTTCTAGCCAAAAAAAGTAAACTACACTATATATCATATTTACTCAGTTAAAATTCTCTATACAGGCTTCACGTCTATATGTCTGATTGCAGAATGCTAAATAGGTTTCTGCTTATAATTTGCAGTGGCGCCAACATTTAGAACTGCCGTGAAGTCAGACGTAAAAAATAAAAAAATAAAAACTAATGAACAAGTCCTCAAATTGTTAAGACGAGTACCTCATTGTCCTAAGGAAAAAGTTCAATTAAAGGAAGCTCAAAATAAGCAGTTTATTAATCATGAATGACAAACAGTATCACACAGTATAACAACAGGTGTGCTGCTTTTTCCTCAAGCATAAAAATGTATCCATGATGATATGATACATGTTCAGTCTTCTGTCTTTCAGTGGGCCAGGAGGTCTGGTTAAAAAAAAAATAAAACTGAGCAAAAAACCTGAAAATATTGTATGTTCTGTGTACTTTAAAAAAAAATATTAGGCTGGATTAAATGAAGTGAGTAAATTAAGTGAGTAACATGCAAGCATTATAACTAATAATGTGGATTATATCTCACACTTGCAAGCAGCGGACCAGACCTCCAGGACCAATGAAACCTGTAGTTTCTTTCCTAAGCACACTGTTAAATGCAGAGAAGGATCTGAACCTGAAATCACAAGTTGACCAATAATCTACCATCATTCTAAACTTAACTATATTATCTATTAAAGCAACATGGCTGCAGTTTGGATAAATATTATAAAATAAAATGACAAAAGACTAAAATTACAAACAGCTGTGTGTATGTTCATATTTAAGACAATGTGGGGACAATGGTTGGGTTATATAGTCATGGCATGGGGACCAATTTCAGAGTGGGGACCAAAAACCAAAATCCACTTCTGTGGACTCAAATACAATTTAGAAATAAAATCAAATGTGAACATGTTTTGTTCAGTTTGTTTGTCTTGTTCAGCAGCTGGAGAAGGAGTCAGAAGTAGGAGGAGTCCGTTTTTCAGGGTTCAAAGGAGTGTAAATCCAGGTGGCGCTCTTGGAGTTTCAGAGAAAAAACAGGGAAATCCAGTTTTTTTTCATTCTTCTTCAGCATTTACTGTTAACAGAGACATTAACAATGCATCAATAAAGTTCATTGAAGCTTTTTCTCCTGGAAATCTTTCATTTCAACGTGATAAATTCTATGCAAGTGAATCCAGACAATAATTACAATGTGATTGAAGGCTGTTGGATTTGCTTGTGCTTCAAATCTTAAATTGTTTTTTTCTTAGAATACTGAAAAATATGACATTTAAATTGCTCCACAGAATACCAGCATTCATCCCAGTCATCTGCTCTGATGGAAAAAAAATTGCTGACCTTCCTGATTTCTTAAACCTCAGTTGATGTGATGCAGGATTCATCTGAAAGAAAATATATTTCCATTTTTACTTGGGGTCGTTAACATCTGTGCCATTTTTTCAGGTCAAAGGACTTTCCCACCACACATTTTTGGATTTCATTAATCTTTTTCACTGTTTTGTCCCTTTTGGGGTCACGGGGGTGCTGGAGCCTAACACGGCTTCTAATGGCCGAAGGGAAGATACACCTGGACGAGTCGCCAGTCTGTCACAGGGCCTCAATCATGCCCATTCATACTTTCATGCAGTGTTTAAACCAGGGGAAGCATATCTGGATTACCTATGCTGGCATAGATTGGATTATTCTCTGTGTCTTCAAGGCATCCGAGTGACTCATAAAGAGCAACATCACCTTCAAATGCAAACCAGACCAAAATAAAAATTAGAAAATGTAATTCAAACTTGTATAATTTATTTTAATTAATATTTCAAGAAAAACAAAGTGTGGTTGTGAAAGCCAGATTTCAGACTGACCATGGAGCAGAGATTCATATGTGTTGTGTTCAGCATCATTTTCATCTGGAACTTTATTCTGATTTTGTTCATCAGACCTGCTGAGATGAAATAAAACAGTAACTAAATAAAAACACAGACATAAATCAAATAAAAAACGGTACCAACCTGATGGAACTTGAATCTGTAAATAATAACATCCCATGTTTATAAAGTGATCAGCATCATTGTAAAACAGGACAAATCATTTATTCATCAATGTGATTTTAAAGGAACATTTCTCACCTTTTGACTTTTTGTACAAATAAAACATCAGTGGAAAAATCATCAGTAAAAAGACACAAACTGGTCCAACAATGAACAGAACAGGAAGTGAAGAGCTGTCAGGTCTGGATGCTGCTGGAACACATCATGGATTTGAATCAAAGTTAGTGAACAGATTCATGAAGTAAATGCTGCTGTTATTGTTCATGCTGAGAACAACTGGAAACATTCACTGACATTTGACTGCTAACCAGCTCTGTGGAGATTCTTTTCCTGAGGACTGACACTTGTAGAAGCCTTCATGTGACTTTGACACTGCAGGGATGATCATCTCCACTCTGCTCTCACTTTGGATTAATGTGTCATTCTGATAGAAAAACACTTTAGAAAGAAGATTTTCTGTCCTCCACTTGCAGCCAAGAGTAACAGAATGTCCCTCAGTCACAGGATGGACAGGACTCAGCAGGATCAGATCATCATCTGGAAACATCCACATTCATCCTCATCACAGATCATCAGCACATGTTTGACATTGTCTGCTTCATTCTGGTTTACATACAGTTGATCATCTAAATCCATCTTCAAGTTCTGCATGTGTTTCCAATCAATCCAATGATGAAAGTCAAGCTAAAAACAGGAATCCAAACATGTTTCCACTCACTGTGTCCAGTGATGTTGACTGCGTTGCTGAATGCTGATCCAGACTCACACCAGAACACTGCATTACTGGACTGGATCTTCTGAACATGACATGTTGATCCATTCATTGTTCCCCAGTCAGAACAGAAGGACAGCAAGTCAGGAAGCAGAAAGCTGCTAACTCTCCACTCAGCAGAGTTTCCCTCACAGGTCAGAGAGACAGAGTCAGAGGTGAAGTGTTGGACTCTGTCAGGACTCACTGAGAGAGACGCTGATGGATGAAGATCTGAACACAAACAGGATGAAGATCAGCACACTTTAGCTGGATTTGGAGAACAAAGAGACCCAAAATAGTAGAATGTGACAGTATTTGAAATGTGAAGAGAAATCATTGAGAGAAATGAATGAAGAATCAGAAGTCTGACCTCCAGACCAGACAAAGTGAGGTTGACTGTAAAGAGTGTAGACGTGTGGCTCTCCTCTTCCAGCTCTGCACACATATCCTGCTGTGTGTGTCTGTCCATGAATGATGTAGGAGTTGTCTGCAGTCCCATTGGAGCTAGCAGGCAGCAGCTCATAGCTGTAAGAGCCAGACTTGTGTGATAGATCAGGAACAGCTTTATACCAGTAGAAGCTCCATCCTGCAGACTCATGTTCAACCTGACAGCTCAGAGTCACTGAGGATCCAGGACTCAACCACCGTGGAGACACTCTCAGGACAGGTTCGGGTTCTGGCTCTGGTTCTGTTGGAGAAAAAATGCTGTTGTTTTTAACAACAATATGCCTCTATGCTAAACTTCAATTAACAGCTACTTTTTACTGAGATAATTTATTCTCTGTGTTACACTTTTACAAGTAATAGATCAGCTCTATCAGTGTGCAACACATTTAATTTAGCAGGAACTCCAACAGAAACACCGTAAGGGTCATTAGTTGAACTAGAATCAATGTTTTAATGATTTCCTTAGGTAACAGCACTGACAGTTTTGTTAGTACTGAATCAGGAATTATGACTAACATCACTTAAGTTAGTTTCTTTAGTTACATGGTACCCCTCCCTGGTCTCTGTTTAGAAGCTGTAATTAAACCATTTTAAAAATTACAAAAAATTGTTTGATAGTTTAAAAAAACTTGTGCGAATATGTTTTAACTACTTTACATCTTTTTTCCTATCAAGCACACAGTGTCACACCAATATCCTTTCAATTCAACTGTTATTTTATTAAGGCTCATTTTGGCCTTTTTAGAAAACTGACAAATTTGTTCCAGTATATCCGTATGATAAATATGACTTGGTTGTTTGAGCTATGTGAGGTAAGTTAAAAGCATTGGTAATTAGCTGAGGATGATGCCGTTTAGAGCCACGATTGAACATATTTTCAAAATAAGAGACATGGCACACTTAATATTTATTGATTTTGCTCTCCAAAAACTAGCAATATTAAACTCACCACCAATGGTGATTGGGTCACTGAAGTCTGAGAGATAAACTGGTTCTCCTCTTCCTCCTCTGCATCTGTAAACTCCTTCCTGTGAGACTCTGATTTGTCCATTTGAAAGGAAAACAGCATCTTGTTTGGTCAGCAGTTTGGAGGATTGCTCTTCTCTGAACCAGAAGAAACTCCAACCAGATGATGAAGGTTTCACTGAACATTTAAGGGTCACT
Source organism: Oryzias melastigma (assembly GCF_002922805.2). Taxonomy (NCBI): domain Eukaryota; kingdom Metazoa; phylum Chordata; class Actinopteri; order Beloniformes; family Adrianichthyidae; genus Oryzias; species Oryzias melastigma. Next base: position 11,151,810 of record NC_050535.1, read on the forward strand.
CTGTCCCCTACTGGAGACTTTGTGATCTTCAGTTCAGCCTTTGGTTTGTATGCTGTTGAGATAAATATATATATATATATTTAAGTCGGTCATTCTGAACAACAAGCAAAATATATTAATAAATAACAAAAAAGATACATTTCACATTCATGAATGATAATTATTAATACATTTACTGTAATTTGTTCTTTATTATATAAATGATTGGTATTTTCTTTCACAACCTCTGGCAACATTACTAGGCAGACTTGTGTAACTGCTTGTTGAAGCAAAGATCTAATCACATGGCAGAAACTCAATGCATTTAGGAATAGATATGGTCAAGAGAATCTGCTGCAGTTCATACCGGGCATCAGAATGAAGAATAAAAGTGATTTTGAACGAGGGTTGTTGGTGCCATACAAGCTAGTCTGATGATTTCCGAAATGGCTTATTGACTGGGATTTTCACCCACAACCACCTCTAGGAATTACAGAGAATGGTCAGAAAAAGACGAAATACTCAGCGAGCAGCATTTCTGTGAGGATGAATGTCTTGTTGCTGCCAGAGACCTTAGGAGAATAACCAGACTGGTTCCAGCTGATAGAAGGACAACAGGAACTCAAACAACAACTAGTTGCAACCGAAGTCTGCAGAAGAGCATCTCTGAATGCTCAACACATCAAAACTCGAGGCAGATGAGCTACAGCAGTAGAGGGCCACATCGGATGCCACTCCTCTAAGAACAGGAAACCAAGGCTTCAATTGCCACAGACTCACCAAAACTGGACAATAGAAGATTGGAAAACAAAGTTGCCTGGTCTGATGAGTCTAAACATCAGATTTGGTGTCAGCAACATGAAACCTTTTCCTTGAAAAAATGGTTCAGGCTGGTCGTGGTAGTAATTTGGTCTCCTTAGTACCAATTGAGCATGGTTACAACGCCACAGCCTACCTGAGTATTGTTGCTGACTATGTCCATCCCTTTATGACCACATGGTACCATCCTCTGAAGCCTACTTCTAGCAGGATAATACACTTTTACACAATGCTGGAATCATCTCAGACTGGTTTCTTGAATGACAACAAGTTAACTGGACTCAAATAAACTTCATAGTCATCAGATCTCAACCCAATAGAACACCTTTGAGATGGGCATACTGGATGCACAGCGAACAAATCTGCAGCAACTGTGTGATGCTATCATGTCAATATGGACCAAACTCTCTGAGGAGTGTTTCCTTGTTGAATCTATGCCACCAAGGATTAAGGCAGTACTGAAGACAAAAGGGGGTCCAACCTAGTACTGGCAAGGTATACCCAAAAAAGTGACCGGTGAGTGTGTTTCCTAGTGCTAGAAAATGCTTCAATGTTTGAGCTGGAAAAAAGAAAGAAGAGAAGTGACTCACCTAAAACATGTAACCTGACAGCTTCACTCCAGTTTGTTGAAGAGTATGAATCATATCTGGATCTGCTCTTACAGCTGTATTCTCCACTGATGGAAGCTGTGATAGTCCAGTCTTTATTGTTTGTCTTGAATGTCTGTGACTGAGGAGTTCTCCATTCATACTCCCACTGAACTCCTTCTCCTCCCTGAACCTCACATGTCAGAGTGATCGTCTCTCCTCTGAACATCTGAGACCAGCTGGGTTTCTGTGTCGCAATGACTTTGTTGGAAACTATTTACAAAAGATATTAAAACAAGAAAATCAACAAACAGATTGAATAGGAATCATATTTGAAATAAAGTTAATTAACTCACAGGTTATCTGAATGTTGACTTCATCACTTCTATCAGAGTAGAAGGCTGGTTCTCCTCTAAATCCTCTGCAGCTGTAGATTCCTCCTTGTAAGACTCTGATTTCTCCATTTTCTCCATCATTTATTCTGTATTCAGATAAATATGAGGTTCTTCTGAACCACTCATATTTCCAACCAGCAGATTCATCCACAGAGCAGCTCAGTGTCACTCTGTCTCCTACTGACACAGTTGTTGTTCCTGCTGTCAGTTTGGCAACAGGCCTGTCTGTTGAAAAGAATACCAGTACTAGGTTAACCTATTTAACCTAAATAAGACACATTAAACATATTCCCTCAATAAAGGCATGAATACATGATAGTTATTTATAACATAAACTAAAAAATATATGAATTCATTTTAGTTTCAGAAATGTGCAATATTCCGTTTGGGGAGACAGGGTTTTTGCAGCCTTTTCCCAGCTACTGAGTAAGGTGCGGTGCAGCCTGAACTTTTAACCAGTTCACCACAGGGCCACATGAAAATAATCACATACACTGACATTCTTACCGAAAGGGACAATATAAGTCACTAATGAACTGATGAAACATATTTCTGTGCTATGTGATGAAGCGAGAGTGCCCCAAAACCTACAAATGAGGAAGAAAATGTTACCTCCTTGTTGCTACTGTATTAGTGGTTCCACACTGAAACCAGCTGCGATTTCAATCGGGGGCTTCTTATAAGGGCAATAATGTCTGTCACAATAGTGTCTGAACTTCTAAAAGGTCTGGAATTTTTTGTGCTGATTATTTCCATAATGAAAAACAAAAACCCTCACAGTTTCTCAGAAAAACTCACCATCAATGATGATTGGATCACTGCTCTCTGTGTAGTAAAAATCAACTGGTTCTCCTCTACCTCCTACACATCTGTAGACTCCTCTCTTTGAAACTCTCATTTCTTTATTGAAATGGGATTCAGTATTTACTAGACTCAAATGTTTGTTGTTTTTCTCTTCTCTGTAAAAATAATAACTCCAACCAGATGATGAATTCACAGAACAGATTAAAGTTTCTCCTCTTCGACTTAGGTGAGCCTTTGGCTTATCTGGAATAGATTTCAAAACAATATATATGTTTATTATTATAAACTTGTGGATCCAAAATGAAGACAGAGTTTATATGAAACGGCTTTAATGTTTAAAACATAGTTAAAAAAATAATTTACCAACATCTTAAAGAAACAAGCTTGCCTACTTTAAATGTTTAAAATGAAATGTTGTTGTTTATTTTAATGCCTTTAATACCAATAAAGAAAAAAATCCCATAAAATATTTTCATTTTTAAAAGTTTATTAGAATAAGTTCTGTGATTTTTGTATATTAATAATTCTGAGTGTTCTTATTGATCAGTCATCATTGCCAGATGAGCTTTATAATGTAAACGTTGTGTCATTTTTTCCTTTTTGTTTCCTGTGTGTTTTTTTCTGTGTTTATGTGCTTAGATATTGAAAAAAAAGTGAATTTTCTTGGGTCTAAACTGTTCTTTTTAAATAAGAGTGAAGGATGGATGGAGGTAAGTTTTGCTGTTTAAAGGTGTGCTTGTTGTTTTTTCATGACTATGTGGTTCTATGACAGCCCAATAAACTCCTCATCAGTTGTCGCATCTAAAATCCTCTTCGATTTCATGCGGATCATTTCCTGTACCTCTTTGCTCAATAATTTATTTTTAATCCAGCTCTTCTAATTTCTCATTTGCTTTTTTTTCCTCTCCACCCAGAAATAGTTTGCTTATTGCTCCTTTTTCTGCAACTGTCTTCTTAATATCATCCAACTGCATGAGCTATTCTCAGATACGCGTAGGATCTACCCCAGAAATGTCGTAGAGATCAAAACCTTTAACATGTGCTGTCCCTCTGGAGCCACCCTGGTGGCTTCCAGCTTAACCAGGAAGGCCTTCACTACAAATCACAATATCATCTGCAAACATCATAGTCCATGGTGATTCCTGTCTAACCTCATCCATCAGTCTGTCCATCACCATTGCAAACAGGAAGGGGCTCAGAGCTGATCCCTGATGTAATCCCACCTCCACCTTGAACTCCTCTGTCACCCCTACAGCACACCTCACCACTGTCTTACAGCCCTCATACATGTCCTGCACTGCTCGGACATACTTCTCTGTCACTCCAGACTTCCTCATACAATACCATAGTTCCTCTCTGGGCACTCTGTCATAAGCTTTCTCCAGATCTACAAAGACACAGTGGAGCTCTCTCTGACCTTCTCTGTACTTCTCTATCAACATCCTCAAAGCAAATATTGCAAATTTAGTCGTCTTTCTTTACACAAAACTGTACTGCTGCTCACAAATGGCCATGTCTTCTTTGAGTCTAGCTTCAACTACTGTATTCCTCCTTACTTTATTGAGCTTTATTCCTCTGTAGTTGCCACAACTCTGCATATGTCTTGTGTTCTTAAAAATGGACACCATCAAAAACTCCACTGCCATCTCTCCTAGACAATTCCATACCTCCACAAGTATATCATCAGGACCAAGAGCCTTTCCACTCTTCATCCTCTTCAATATCCCCTTCAATTTTTGTTACTTCCTGCTTCACAACGGTCACCTCTTCTATTCTTTGTTCTCTCTCATTTTCTTCATTTCTCAACTCTTTCAAATATTCTTTCCATGAAACCACTGACACATGTCACCACATTACCATCCCTATTCTTGATCACCCTAACCTGCTGCATGTCCTTCCCATCTCGGTCTCTCTTTCTTGGTAATCTGTACAGGTCTGTCTCTCCCTCTTTACTACTTGACCTAGCATAAAACTCATCATTATCCCCTTGTTTGGCCTTTGACACTTCTACTTTCACCTTACGTTTCATATCCCTGTTCCGCCTACTCTCCTCCCTCCTTTTAGTGTTCCACTTCTTAGCTAGTCTTTTATTACATACACTTTCCTGCACCTCCTCATTCCATCCAAAAGTCTCTTTATCAACTTTATTTTCTGATGACACACCAAGTACACTCCTCTGTATCCCTGATCACATTATCTGTAGTTATCCAGTAAGCTAGGGGTACCTCCTGACCACCTAGAGCCTATTTCAACTGGTTCTAGTTCTCTATAGTTAACTTGTGCAACATATAAGTGAAGTGAGATAGCAAGTCCTCCTCATGGATCTACCAATCAGCAGTTACTGTGAAAGATAGAAAGACAGAGCAGAGAGCACTCTGACCATACTTATTGAATTATTTTCAGATTTTGGATTTAGGGGATCATCACGTTATTTGGGAAGGCATCATCCACCACTGCCTATGTTTATATCTGACCTCGTACTTCACTCTTATTTATCCTTTAAATGCTTAAGTGTTGGTTACACGCTGTCACTCACTGCATACCACCAGCAAAAATGTTGATATTTCTTGCGGACCACCTCCGTACCCCGTACAGGTTTGCACATTTTTTGCCCAAACACAGCCCATATTCAACCATAAGGACAGTTGTAACCAAGGCATTAAAGAATAGGTCATTCGCATTTTTTTTAACTACATTTAAATTTTCCCTTTTCCCCCGACCTCTAATTTTAATTTTTGTTAACGACAGTGAAAAAAGGGACAATCTTAAATTTGGCTAAAAAAACATGAATTCTTACCTGAAACAGATAATTTGACAGATTTGCTCCACTTTGTTGAAGCATATAAACCATATCTGGGTCTGCTCTTACAGCTGTATTCTCCACTGATGGAAGCTGTGAAAGTCCAGTCTTTCTTGTTTGTCCTCAATGTCTGTGACTGAGGAGTTCTCCATTGATACTCCCACTGAACTCCTTCTCCTCCCTGAACCTCACATGTCAGAGTGATCGTCTCTCCTCTGAACATCTGAGACCAGCTGAGCTGTTGTGCCACACTGACTTTGTTGGAAACTGTTTCCATCAGATTTGAAAACAAGAGGATTGACAAACACACTGAACGTAACGATTTTGTGAAAAACATTAGAATAAATTTAAATTACTCACAGGTTATGTAAATGTTGACTTCATCACTGGTATCAGAGTAGAAGGCTGGTTCTCCTCTAAATCCTCTGCAGCTGTAGATTCCTCCTTGAGAGACTCTAATTTTTCCATTTTCTCCATCATATATTCTGTATTCAGAGGTTTGTGAGGTTCTTCTGAACCACTGATATTTCCAACCAGCAGAATTCTCCACAGAGCAGCTCAGTGTCACTCTGCCTCCTACTGACACAGTTGTTGTTCCTGCTGTCAGTTTAGCTCTGGCTCTATTTGCTGTACAACACATTCGATTTGAAATGTTATTATGGTTTTGCATTATTAAAATTTACAAGATAGTTCGCAGATTTAAACCTGAAAGCATGATGAGATGCATTTTAAACAAACTTATAAGTTGTTTCAATATAAATAAACTCTAAAATATGAGTTTTCACAATAAAACGAGTCATATCAAAAATAGAGTAAGAAATTACCTGATACATTTATAGAGACACTGTTCGTGCACTTTGTTGAATTTGTGCTGTTTTTGTGACCACAGCACTGATAATCACCATTGTTTTGTGTTTGCAGATGAATCAATGTAGAGAAGAGGCTTGTGTGGTAATTAAAATATATCTGACCACTGTTATTGAATGTGTATTCCCAGTCATCAGTTCTTCCTTCTTTCATGTCACATTTGAAGGTTAAAGATTCTCCAATAAAAAAAGTTGACCATTTGGGTTCAACTGTTAACACAGCATCTGGAACAAATCCATTTGTTTCAACAATGGCAACAAGCACTAAGCAGAACATAAAAAATGTGTCTTGTAAAAAGTACATATGTCACCTTGAGTGTGCCCACTGTGCAGGAGTGAAAACAGCACTACTGTACATGAAAGATGAAAATATGACAAATTTAGTCAGAAGTTTCTTCACCAAAATTTCAAAAGCTGTAGTAGATAAACCAAGAAAATTAATTTATGTATCAAGAAAACTGTTCATCATGATCCATATAGAGTTCTCTGAATTTTAGGTAGAAAACAGCTGCATTTGAAACGTGAAATTATAATAATTTAGTAATGAAAAAAAAAATATTTTGTTTGACATATTTTCTGATTAATGTAATAAAAACAGCAAAAGTTCCTCTGTCGAACTCACAGATGAACTCCAGTTTACAGAGCAGAGTGTGTCCCATCCTCACAATCAAATCATTGATGAGAAAATCCTGATGGAAAAAGAGAAGCAAGAAAGTGTGTTTTAGGAAAAGCAAATGACTGTGAGGAACTAAAAAAAAATTCTGTAAATATTGAATGTAAACAAATTCATTACCTTCTAGTTTCCTTCGTTAAGACAAACATACAACGTCAGAACATCCTTGACTAAAAAGGAAAAAAGGGTTTAAATTAGGGGTGTAACAATTGATCAATTAGTGTGACGTCATCCATAGAAAATGACTTGCTTCTGGTTCCACCCAAATGAAGTCAACTTAGTTGCCATTTTTACGCGATACTGCCATCACCATATTGGAACCAGAATTCGTCAATATGCAATGATTAGTCTAAGTTGGCCCAAATCTAGATTTCTATGCCAACCACTCTCTCCAATAGGAATGAGCTTGTTTGGAGAGAGTGATTTTAGAAGACCACACCCCTTCCACCAATAGCAGGCTTAAGGGAATTTGTCAATCAAATGCTTTGAACGTTCATCACAAGACCGCATACTTTATTGAGACATCTGATTGGCCTTGTTATAACTTGAATAACTTAAGCTACAGCAAAACTATCATGAAAACAAATTGGATTAGCAAGATCATGCTTTGAAAGGTAGCAGAGAGAGAATGGTTATCCTGACAAACATAATGACTGAGTAATACCTGTTTGTTTATTAGTGGAACTCTTTGAGATTTTAGCTTTTTGGGACCTCTTGGATACTTTCTATCTGGAAGTACCCCAAGGTGCACAGGTGCAGATGTTTGGGAATCAGATGACAACATAATGTCCGCCTTAGTCTCCCACTGGTCTATGTTTGTGTTGCACCAAGGCCCTGAGTCATCGGGCTTCTCTATCCTTCCCCTGCATGCACTCTTCCATTTGGTTCTGTTGGTTTGAGTTACACTTCATTCACAAACATACACTCACACATCATCATGTAACACCAAACCTTAATGCCTAATGTCATTTTGTTAGCATTCGTTATACTCAGATGAAAATCTGGCTTTTTCTCATGATGGAGAACTTATATAAAGATCAAGCAAAACATTGCATTTCTGAGGATTTCTTTATTCTAAACATTGTGAATCTGGAGCAGATGAAAAAAAATGCTGTTTCATAAAGCTTGTAGTTGTGATGTAGAACCTACAGGCCACAAGCGCTCTGCTCCACTTCATTTTGGTGCATTCGCTTGTAGGTGACTAGATCCATGTATGTCTTAGTTTTCCTCGTTCAAGCTGGCATTTGGCTCAAAAATAGCTAAAGGCCCGATCAGAATTCTTCTCTTTATCCCTACTCCTCCTCCCTTCCCCTTCAATTATCCCTCCAAACGGAGAGTTATAAAAAAATAGTGTCTCATAATTTGGACGTCACTTTCGTTTGATGACGTCACCAATAACCGCCAGTCCACTAGCTTTAGCGCAGAGCTTTCACCGCTAAAAATATACATAACAACAGCAGTTTTATAACTTTAAAAAAGGTCGTGCTACAAACAAAAAGTAATTACTTACATTTAAATATAAACTTCTGTGGTTTGCACTAAAATGCCCCTTCAAATGGACAGATAGGGAGAAGAGGAGAAGGATTCAGAATGAACCCTGAAGTTAAGCTGGATAACTCTAAAAATGCTGACCATTTTTGCGGCACTTGTAATGTTATTTTGGGGTTGTGAGGGGCTGTAAGCTGGCAGGAGAGTGTAAAGGAATAATAGGAAGTGGGAGTAGGCTAAATCTGTGAAAATGGCGCTGTCCACAATGAATTTCTAATGAACTACTACTACTCTGCAGAAATAATGTTCTAAAAATCAACATGTTTCCTTTTTTTTTTACATTTTGGCTAAAAACAGCATAATCCCCATTTAAAGACCACTGGGAAAGCCTTTATAATACATCAAATACGGAGCCACCACCAGTGTGTGAATGTGTGTGTGAATGGGTGAATGGGTCTGTGACTGTGAAGCTCTTTGGGCCCTCGAAGGAGGGTAGAAAGCGCTATACAAGTATACGCCATTTTTACCAAAGGTGATTGAAGTGGGACTTTTAATACTTGCTAAAGTGATCTTTGTCTCCATTCTTCTTTGTTATGGTTAAGCACCAACCACAAAATCCATGTTCAGTTACAGTAGTCAAGTTACAGAAGCCAGGAAAAAAGAGCAGACATCCTCGATTGGACACCACATCAAGATGGGCACGTATATGACAACCAGCTGGGACACAAACCACAACTCCATGACCAAATGTATCCAAAAGTTCGAGCATACTCCTCCTCTATTAACACGGCCTGTGCGTGGAAGCAGTTGTTTTCTTCTTTTAATAATAATGGATTAGATTTATTTGCACTATTCCAGACGCTCAAAGCGCTTACATTGTGTATCCATTATTCATTAATATCTCATTCATACTTGGTGATGGTAAGCTACTACTGTAGCCACCAGGGCACTGAG